>NC_047656.1:18855044-19106629 GCF_902201215.1 Prunus dulcis | reverse complement strand
CCTACGTCAGGAGACGTGTCGATGATAGTGGCCTTTTGGCCTACGTCCGGAGACGTGTCGATGTGTATGACCCTTTCAGCCTACGTCCAGAGACGTGTCGATGATAGTGGCCTGTTTGGCCTACATCCGGAGACATGTCGATGAGGGTGGCCCGTTTAGCCTACGTCAGGAGAAGTGTCGATGAGAGTGGCCCGTTTGGCCTACATCCAGAGACGTGTCGATAAGTGTGGCTCGCTTGGCCTACGTCAGGAGACGTGTCGATTGCTTTTGTGAACACTCCATTGGAAAGAAAAGCTTGAACTTGTATTGATGTCTGTGTGACTACATTGCTTTATTGAACAAAAAGATAAGCTTGCATGAGTAACATCAAAAGTAACTTGTCTTCAATGAAGGTGAGGGAGGCTTGGGTGCCTGCTTAGAGCCCAACTAATAGGTGAAGAGTTTCATGGATAGTCCTCCTGGAGGGGATGGGCATTCCATTGCCTTGGAACTTCCTTCCATTGAAAGATGATGAAAGGTTTGTCTTCCATAACTTGGTAGCTAGTGACGGCTTGGAAGACGAAAGTCGCGTGCTTTTCTCTTCTGGCCCCTGGTGGTCAGCCCGGGCTCTTAGAGTGAGCTAGGATCGTGTTGATCCATATGGCTTTTTTCGTGGAGGCTCATTGTTAGTTGCGTCACAATCCTTGATTTGTTGAATGGCCCCCCTTGAGATGAATTCTGTGCAATGGCCGTCTCTGACTAGATCTTCGAGGTACCTTTTCCAGGCGAAGCAGTCGTTTGTATAATGACCATACCCTTCATGGAATGTGCAGTATCTACTGGTATCCTTTTTTGTTAGGTTTCCCTTTAAAGGTGATGGTTTTTTCAACCAAGGCATGTCATTTACTTGAGCTAGGATCTGGTGTATCGGGATAGTGAACTTGGTGTACTGCTCTATTGCTGGAGCACCTTCCTGAGGCTGTGATCTGCGCTTGCCGTTCTCTTTGCTTGCCTGCTTAGCTGCTTGATCAGCCTTCTTCGCGGCAATCTGGTCATCGTCCCATAGTGCGTAGCGCTCTGCTGTAGCAAAGACTTCTATCAATGTTTGGCAGGGAGAGATGGTCAGCTCGCGATACAGCTCACATTCAATTGGCAACCCTCTCTTGAAGGCGGAGGATGCAATTTGGTCATCACATCCTACAATGTTTGCCCTCTCTGCTTTGAACCTCTTGATGTAGTCTCGGAGGGATTCATCGGACTTCTTTTGCACGTTGAACAGATGGTCAGGGTTCTTCTTGATCGTCCGATAAGAAGTGTACTCTTTGGTGAAGACATAAGCAAGCTCCTTGAAGCTGCTGATCGACCCGGATGGCAGGGTGTGGAACCAGTCCTGAGCTGCTCCTCTTAAAGTCATTGCAAAGACCTTGCACATTAGCGCATCTTCAGCTTTGTAGAGGATCATAAGGCTCTTGAAATGCTTCAGATGACTTTCGGGGTCGGAATCGCCTTTGAAGCATGTAAAAGAGGGCGTTGAGAATCGTTTCGGAGGGGCAGCCTGCTCAATTTTGACTGTGAAAGGTGAGGAGTTTGCTCGGTCTACCTCAATGCGTAGTGCATCTTCGAAATTTCCGCCAATCTTTAAGTCTCGAAGTCGGTTATTCACAAGCTTCTCAACGTCTTCTGCACGCATGGCTAGTCGGTCACGTTGATGATCTTCGCGATTTAGACGATGTTGATTGACTTCCTCATTGGCTTGCGAGGGTCGACCTTCTCGGTTGTGCTGTCTAGGCGGAGTGTTGGTGGACTGCGCTTGTGAGGGATTTCCAGTAGTTTGGCGACGAGAATTGGTTCTTCGAGAGCGAGTAGCAGAGCGCCTTTCTTCACGGTCCTCATTGTGATGATTGTCGAGTTGACCTCCCTGGGGGCCTATCCTTTCGCGAATGTTTCTCTGCGAGCGAGCAGCAGAGCGCCTTTCTTCTCGATCCTCGTCTCGATGGCCATCAAGTTGACCTCCCTGGGAGCCTAGCCTTTCATGAACGTCTTCCTGCTGGCCCAGGCGAGCGTGGATGTCAGGTCTTGGGCCTAGCCTGTCGCGCACGTTGGTCCTTAAATTCAATCTGGAAGGAAAACTTCGTCTGCTCTGAGTGTGGCTTGCGGATGCTTGCGACATGTCCGCAAGCTGATCTCGTTGTTGCGCATTTCCTTGTCCGTTTACTCCTGCTCGACCTGCTTGGTTCCCGTCGAACTGCCTATCGGCGCGTTCGTGTGTCCTTCTCTCTTCGCCCTGTTGTCCAAGGCCAAGGTTTTGAGCCAAGTTTATTTGGTTGAGGAGCTGCCTCATCAAATTGTTTTGGTCTTCCATTCTCTGAGTTAGCTGG
Organism: Prunus dulcis; assembly: GCF_902201215.1. Classification (NCBI taxonomy): domain Eukaryota; kingdom Viridiplantae; phylum Streptophyta; class Magnoliopsida; order Rosales; family Rosaceae; genus Prunus; species Prunus dulcis. Next base: position 19,104,272 of record NC_047656.1, on the reverse strand, counting down.
TCAACTCTCAGATTAAGGTCTACTTGACTTCGTGGATCGGGAGGAGAGAAATGTGTGGAGCCCAATTGCACACGGGCTAGGGTTTCATTGGATGTGTACGTGGGAGCATGAGTCGAGCGTGGAGGCAATGGAGGGAATGGTTGAAGTTGCTCCAAGATTGGGCCAAAGTCGGTGGTGGTAGTGAGCCCAAATAGATGTGAGGTTCCACCATGCTCAACGGTGGTGCTATGAAGGTGGCTAGGTCCGGCCACGGGGCCTTGAGATGGTACGGCGGCGGCGGAGGCCGGTGCGGTGGTCCTCGCTGCGAGTCCGGCAGGTGGCACAGTGGTTTCAGTCACACGGGGTGGCTGCTGAGGGTTCATGGTGGCGAGAGGTGGTGGGGCCGCCATGTCGATCGTGGGATCGTGGGAGGAGTAGCTTTGGGCCGTCACGGATTGAGCCATAGCGGCGGTTTTGCTCCTCGTGCGCTTGCTTCCAACCATGGTTGTTTGGAAGGCTTCGGTGGATTGGAAAATAGGAGGAACGGATTCCTTGAGCACGCGTTGAGTATAACTCGTGCTCTCAATGAAAGCACCAAATGTTTGTGCAAATAATCTCACGGGAGAATATTCGCTTCTGGATCCTTCAACCTTCGATCTTCCTTCTCTCTCTTCCTCGATTCCTGTAAAAAAGATTGGAGTAAATAGACCACACCCGGGGGGTGTTGGCCAAAGGCCCTCCGATGCCTAAGTTAGTTCGAGTGTTTGTAGGAAAACAATAGCTAAGCAAAGGGTACGGAGTTGTATGTAGGGTGTAAAAAGCCGTGTGTGGTGGCCGGAGCCGTGTGGAGAAAATATGGAGAGTGGAGAGGGAGAGAGAGCTTCGGGTATTTTTCTCGGGTATAAGGAGTAGGTTTTCTAAGTACCTTGAATGATGAATGAGGTCGTCTATTTATAGGAGCCTCGGGGCTAGGGTTTCGTAGGGATCGAGTCGGCTTTGATAATATCCGAATTAAATATATTATCTCTTAAGAAGATAATATCTGAATTAAATGATATTATCTTCTCTTTATTAGGATATTATCTTAATTAATAAGATTATCTCTTTAAATAAAGATAATATCATATTAATTAAGATATTTATCTCAATTAATTAACTAGCCAGATAAACTGGTTTAATTAATTAATTTAAGAGATAATCTTCTTTTTCACGTGGCATGCCCTGATTGGAGACGAAAATATATGCTCCCACATTTACCACTTGAGGGTGCTAATGAGAGCATACGTGGGTTGCCGGACATGAACCTTCGTTCAATGCAGTATGCCGTGTCTATTCTTCTTTCTTATTTTTTTGTCCCAATTGATTCTTTTTCCGTGTCCGTCCATTTAGTTTGTGTAAGGAAACTGTAGTTTTCTTACGTATTGAATGGGGCCGCTGCAAACGCCACTACCGAAGGATGCTCAAGATGGACGCTGTGGATAGCGTAGGGGGTAATTCAATTGGACAATCAACTCTTTCGTTTCTCTTCTTCCCCAAACCTAAGTAATGAGGGAATTGGTATTTCTGTCCTCGTAACAATTGTTGTGCGTCAGTCATAACGCCTCAACCGGAGTTATTCACGTGCATGAATTCCTTATTAGTTTTTCATACAAGACATGCTTATTTTTACCTTTTCCACCCAGTTGATCAATATGATAAATAACCTTTGTTTATCACTTGTGGATATGCTAATGAAATGACAGCATACGTGGGTTGCTCATCCCTTCTGAGATCTCGTTCTCGTAGTTGACATTGACCCTCACATCAAATCAAAATTACATTTGTCTCCTCCGCCTTTTAGTATTAAATACAACAGAACGATACAAGGAAACCACTCAATTTCACACAAGGAAAGAAGAGAGCACAGAGAGGAAGAAGCCGAAGAAGAAGAGAGAGATGGGAAGTGATTGTAACGGCAGCTCAGCTTCCGAGTCTTTTGTGAAGACACCCACAATAAAGTTCACCAAGCTGTTCATCAATGGAGAGTTCGTTGACTCCATTTCAGGTTTTCTTCTCATCATCATTTTTCATTTCTCACAACAAAGCTAATAAATAAGTAAGCCATAGCTTTTCACGTCTAGTTGTTTTTTCTGTCCTTTTCTCTTCTTCCATGCTTTCATTCTCCAACCAAAACCCTTTCATTAATTTGCCAACTTCATCGTATCTGCATGTTTGTCTGATCCAAAACTCTCAAAATTCAATCTTGGCCAAACAACCAAGAAACCCATCTCTGTTTTCAACCAGTGCCTGCCATATGTATGAAGATATGAGCAACCCACATGCTCAAGTCAATCACAGTCACCGATCAAATTGTTAAAACTTTCTGATCATTTACTAATATGCTAACACAAACAATGGGTTTGTTTCTTACGATTTTGTGAACCCAAAAAACTTGAAAAGGGAAAACATTTGAGACCATAGATCCAAGGACAGGGGAGGTGATAGCTAGAATTGCAGAAGGAGACAAGGAAGATGTTGATTTGGCTGTGAAGGCTGCTCGCGCTGCGTTCGACAATGGCCCTTGGCCCCGGTTTCCCGGCGCTGTATGTGTCTTTTACTCCAAACCTTTTTCTTTTAACCCGTACTATTTTTACCTTATTCGACCGTTCAAGACCTTGTCTTCAATGTCTTGTCCTTATTTTTTATTTTATTTTAATGATCAATATTTAAAAGCAAAAAATTAAATCTTTCACCAAACTAATTAATTGCTCATTACACATGTTTCTAATTGAACTACATTATTGGTCTTTAAAAACCATACTACTTTTAGAGAATTTTTTCTGTTGGGTAAAATTTTCAGAGCATTATTGAGTGTTTTTATATATAAATTAATTCCTTGGTGAGTCACAAGAGCTTGTCGTCTTCCTCAAATAATGTCTGGAGGAGGTACACTTGAATTTTTTATGGTTCAATTTTAGTATATGAATATGAAATGTGATAGCAGCCAACTTACTTTTCTCATAGGGGTTGAATTTTTTTTTTTTGGGAGATTCATTATTATACCCAATGTATGGGCCCAAATTATAAAAATATCATATATAAAATGGATTTTAGAAACATACCCAAACTCATTTACAGCATAACAAATAGGCTTTTAACTTCTTATAAATTACAAAATTGTCATCAATTTCTTAAAACAAGCCCAATCTCGAAACCTCATAAAAAAACACAAAACACTCAATAGGATATCAAAGTAATTTAATAATCAAAATTAAATTTAATAGGACCAACTGTCATTTTTTTAAATTTATTTTAAATTTATTTATAGAAATTAAATGGTATATAATTTATCTTTATCATTAGTACTTAAAATAAATATATAACTAAATATCTCATTTTTCTATATTCAATTGGGGCTAGCACCATAGCCTCTCAATCTTCAATAATTTCTGAAATGCATTTAGTTAATGAGGACAGGTTAGACTTTGGGAGATAATTTAATTCTATTAGGTATATATATTAAGATAACGTACGAAGAAAAAAGTCTTTTAATATCATAGGCAGAAGGATGGCGGCCATGACTAAAAGTAAAATGATATTTTTTTTAATTTCAAAAATTATTATTCACAGTCTAAAAAAATTGATTGTGCTATCGCACATGATGATATGTATATTTTTTTTTTAGTATAAACAATAGTCTAAACTATAGGAGAGGGGAATTTCTCGCACACACACATCACTAAAATGACATAAGGGTTCGAACATGAGACTTCTCTTAATGCATGAATCCATGACGATATTTTTAGATAACAACTCCTATATAGTGCCAATAACAACCCCTTTAATATAAAAATCTTCATAGTTGCTTGCGTTATACGAGGCTGCATTAAATTTTTAGATCTTATAACTTGAATAAAATCATTTTCAAAGTTATCTTCAGTGTACTATTTGACAAGAAGGTTTCGTTGAAATATGTTTAACAGCATTTATGAACAATAAAGGTCAAACTCAAATGTCTCAGTCCAAAAAAAAAAAAAGGGTCAAACTCAAATGTCATTTTCGTTAGTAAAAGAAAAATAAAAAAGGATTTGACCAAAAAAATTAAAATAAGAAAAATATAAAAGGAAAAAGTAAACGTCCTGTTCTGAACGAAAGTTTAAATTATGTATTACCATACAATTAGTACTCCGACAACTCAAATGCAAAAAAAATCCAGGAATGAAAGGGATGGCCATGTAGAAGCGGTCAGTTCAGTACTGTAGCTAAAAATAATACCTACTTTGCCTTTGAGTATTTAGATTTAGTATGAATTCGAACTAGTTTTCCATATAATTCATCAATGAAGAATTAATTTTTTGTACAAAGATGACTCACACGCAGTTGTTTACGTGCTTGTGGATGATTGTAAATGATTGATTAATGAGAAATTTAATGTAAAATCCTTATTAATCAATGTGACATCAAAGCTCTAAGTACTATATTGCCTTGAACAATGTTCAGGAGAGGGGAAGGATAATGATGAAATTTGCGGACTTAATTGACCAACATGTAGAAGAACTAGCTATCTTGGATACCGTTGATGCTGGGAGGTTGTTCAACTTTGGCAAGGCCGTAGACATACCTCAGGTAGCAGAAAATCTACGCTACTACGCGGGTGCAGCCGACAAAATCCATGGAGATGTGCTCAAAATGTCACGCGAGCTTCAAGCCTATACGTTGCTCGAACCCATTGGTGTTTTGGGGCACATCATCCCATGGAATTTCCCAAGCACCCTGTTCTTTGCAAAGGTCAGCCCTTCCTTAGCCGCCGGGTGCACTATGGTCATCAAACCTGCTGAGCAAACACCTCTCTCTGCTCTGTATTATGCTCACCTGGCTAAGTTGGTAAGCTCAGTTAGCCATGCTAGCTCTATGTGCGTGTATTAATTTATATTGGTATTATTGCTAATGTGGCTTATTGGTGGTAACTTTGGCTTGTAAATTTCTTTATGAAGGCTGGTGTTCCTGATGGAGTGCTCAATGTCATAACTGGATTTGGGCAGACTGCTGGTGCTGCCATCAGCTATCATATGGACATTGACAAAGTAAACATCTTTCATTTACAGGAATATTTTCTTACAACATTCGAGGACCGTACTCGAATGGCTTGCTGTAATCTGTGATGTTTGATACTTGGTCTTGACATTTTCAGGTCAGTTTTACTGGTTCCACAGAGGTAGGGCGTTTAGTAATGGAGGCTGCAGCAAAGAGCAACCTAAAACAAGTTTCACTTGAACTAGGGGGCAAGTCACCCCTTGTGATTTTTGATGATGCTGATATAAATATGGCTGCTGACCTTGCTCTCTTGGGAGTCCTTTACAACAAGGTAAAGTTCCTAATTTTAGTTAAACTTTTAAATTAACACTTCCTTTATAACAAACAACCTGGTTAGATTATGTTAGCAGCACTAATTGTGTGTGTTATCAATTCATATTTTCAGGGAGAAATTTGCGTGGCGAGTTCTCGAGTTTTTGTTCAAGAAGGGATTTATGATGAACTTGTGAAGAAGTTAGAGGAGAAGGCAAAAGCTTGGGTAGTTGGGGATCCTTTTGATCCAAATGTTCGTCAAGGACCCCAGGTAACTAAACAGTTGACAATTAAGATCCAAGATCATGCTTAAATCAGTAAATGCCTTCTAACCAATTTACTAAAAATTGCAGGTGGATAAGCAGCAGTATAATAAAATCCTAACCTACATTGACCATGGGAAGAATGAAGGAGCCACTTTGTTAACAGGAGGAAAACCTTTGGGGAACAAGGGATATTACATTGCGCCAACAATATTCACTGATGTCAAGGTACATCTTCAACTTCAGAAATGCAATCTGATATGATTAAAAGGGTCTTGACATAATTTTTCTCATCTCTTTGATCTAATAACAATTCCCTCAGGACGACATGCTTATAGCCAAGGATGAAATATTCGGGCCGGTGATGGCGCTGATGAAATTCAAGTAAGTGAAGCTCTCAACTCTCATTTCTTTTGTTGTTCAATTAATCCAAACGATATTGGGGAAGGGAGATTTGAACACGGGACCTCGGATTCGAACATTGTTTTACTCGTGTTTTGATATGAGCAAATATTGTAGGACCATTGAGGAGGCAATACACAGAGCCAACAACACAAGATATGGGCTAGCAGCAGGGATTATAACCAAGGACTTGAATGTGGCCAACACTGTCTCGAGGTCAATTCGTGCTGGCGTTATATGGATCAATTGCTACTTCGCTTTCGATCGAGACTGCCCTTATGGAGGATATAAGATGAGTGGCTTCGGCAGAGACTTTGGCTTGGAAGCCCTCCACAAGTATCTCCATACCAAATCTGTCGTCACTCCCATTTACAACTCTCCCTGGCTCTAAATTATCACACTCTGCAAGTTGGCACATGATTGGGAAATCACATCATTTGTAGCAACTTGAATAATGCAATAAATTACTAAATTCAATATATATTATATATATCTGTATTTTTATGAGGGAATAGAAATGTCAGATTGTATATTATCTTTTGTTTCTGTTGTTTGTGATGCAAAATACGCAAGTTGGAGTTTGACGTGTATCATTATTGGACATGGGTTGCGAATTGCCCTCTGGCAGCGAAGACCTGTTAAACTAGGGAAGGAAAAATCCAATTCAAATTCAATCGAAATGGACAACTCCAATTAATATGGCTTGCCCAACTTAACAATGGTAGGACCAAGACTCATTAAATTCAACAATTATTAATCGCCTCCGGAATAGTTAATCTAAATTAAAAGACAAAAATGAGAATTCGAATTTAGAAAGCTGAGAAATGAGAATTCGACCTTTAAGTGCAAAGAAGCGTTAGGTGTAAGGAAGCAGACACTCGGGAAGCAGAAATGAGAGTTCGACCTCAAGTGCGAGGATGCGGAGAAACGAGAATTCGACCTTTAGTCCTAGAAAGCGGACACTTGGGAAGCTAGGAAGCGAACACTAGGCCAACTATTTAATGGAATATAAATGAACTTAAGCCCAATCCTGATCCAGCCCGCCAAACAAGCCCTCTATGTGTAGCTGGGCCTTCAATAAGTTGTCGCTGTTTCGTTTTGTTTTTTTCACTGGACTTTGAGCCCATAATATACCCAAAAACCGGACAAAACTAACACAGTTTGGTAAAAGCTGAGCCCAAAACACCAGAACGACTTTGTAGCCAGCCCAAAATAATTCACCCCAATACTCATGAAATTGATGATCCGATCAAAAGCAATAACAACGAAAACCAGAATATCACGCCAACGACAACATCAAACTCCATTGATCTCATGAAATCAATTGGCAATTTATTTAGCCTATACATCCCTTGCATCTTTGTACATCCTCTCTCTCGCCTCACAACACACAGAGACAACTGACAAAAACCATTACACCAAACAATATTTTCATAACAAAAACACTAAAACGACGTCAACGTCAGCGTTTTTAGCTTTTCACAGTACTATTTTTATTTGCCAACTTTGCCCCTGAGCTTCACTTCCAGAACCCTCTCCATCTTGGAGAGCACGGCCTGATTCGGTACCGCCTTGCCATTCTCGTACTCCTGAACCACCTGAGGCCGCTCGTTGATCCGCTTGGCCAGGTCGGCCTGGCTCAACTTCTTCGCCAGACGCGCCTTCTGTATGGCCTGCCTCACATCGGTCGAAACCCGGTCCAGCGCCGCCGGCTCGGTCCCTTCCTCGAGCTTCTTCACGCTGACGACCGGCGATGCCTTCTTGTTGGAGCCCGCGTCGAATTTCTTTATGGTCTGGATCGGCGCGCCGGACCGGAGCGCCTGGTTCACAGCCTTCGGGTCGCGGAGGTCTTGACCCTTGGGCCTGGACTTGTGGATGACCACCGGCTCCCAGTCCTGGGTTATCACTCCTGGGTTTCTGCTCGGCATCGTTGGAGATCTAGAGAGACAGTCGGATAGATGTAGAGAGAGAAAGCTTGGATTCGTTTGCGATTGGTGGACAAAATGATCAGGGGTGGCGAAGACGGACGCTCAGTTTATAGTGGGGTGAGAATCTGGAACGTTCTCAAACTCTCTCAAAGGTTCTTTTTTAGATTTTTTATGGATGGAAAATTGAAAATACGCGCGGGTGGCGGTTACTATGTGCTGCACTGGTTTTGTTCTCCACGTGTTCTTCGCAGCGTAATGCTCGCATTGCTTGAATAGAAAATACTGTGGGCGTTCACAACGTGGCAGTCTACCATTGGTAGTCTTGGTGCCTCGTTCTACATCCTCGCAGTAGAGGACATTTTAAGAACTCGAGCTAAAACGGCTTGTCGTATATAAGAGGAGTTCATCTAGACGTGGCGCGGAATCGCTAGGCGCCAGGCGGGTCCTCTCTTTTGTGTTATAATTAGTATAGCCGCGCGGCTATACTCGGGATATTTTTTTTTCCCCAAAAAGGGGTATTGCCGTCCGGCTTTGCTGGGTTGTTTTTAAATAAATAGTATAGCCGCACGGCTATACCTTTTGAACACGGAGCTAAGCGACAGCTGGCTTTTTAAAAAAAATATTAATGGTATAGCCGAGCGGCTATACTTGGAAATTTTTTTATAAAAACAGTATAGCCGATTAGCTATACTACGGTTTTTTATTTTTAAAAATAGTATAGCCGCGCGGCTATACCATTTTGACACATGGCTCAGTGGGCGCAAGGCGCCAGTTGGGTCTTTTTTATATAAATAGCCGCGCGGCTATACTCTACATTTGTTTTTAATAAAAAGAGGGTTTTTATTGTTACAAATAGTATAGCCGCCGGCTATACTCTTTTGAAGCGGAGCGCCAGTTGGGTCTTTTGTCATATAAATTATATATCCGCTCGGCTATACGCTGGATTTTTATTTTAGAAAAGAGTATAGCCGCCCGGCTATACTACGGTTTTTTATATATATTATATATCTATTTGTAAAAGAAGGATTTCCGCTCGAGTAGAAAGGACATTGTCCATTTAGCTTTATTCTCGATTTGACCCCAAAATCTGTTGTCATGTTCTTAACTATTGGAAAATTGCCAATTGGTCCTTTTGCAGTTGAGACATGCTTGGTTTAATTAAAATTTTATGGTTCCGCAAGCAAATGCCAGAAGGTAAGGTGTCACGAAGGTCAAAATCATTCGGCGCCATTTAGGCATAGCTATCACTCCAAATTCTAAAAATTTGGCGCCAATTCTGCATTTGCTATTTATACCGATTCGGCATTCGCGCTTAGCAATTAGCATTCTCTCTCCGAATCTGAAAAAATGCAACGCCAGCAGTCGATCCTCTCCTTCTTCCGAAAACCCTCGCTGGGAAACCAGAGCTCCGGAGGCGGAGACGCACTAGACGGCCGCCGAGTTTCTCAGTTTCCGGCGACGCAACAGGATCAAAAGGCCGTCATTCCCAATCAGACAACCACACCCGAAGTAACGGGAACCGACACTCCGCCGGAGAAGGTGCCGCGTCAGATTTTGACGGCAAATGTGGGGAACTTGAAAGACTCTTCTCCCTTCTCCAGTATTATGCACAAGTTTATGAAGGTTGATGACAGACAAACGGCTTCTCAGAGCCAGAGGTACTATTTAATATTTTTCTTCAAACATCTTAAGATATGTATAATTTCAATCGTGTATATAAATACTTAGGATTTAGGGTTTAAAATTTTGTTCAAGCTAATATCTGAGCCTTTAAGTACTGTCTCTTTAGTTTTGGTATTTAACTGAGAGATGGTTGCTGTTGGTCTGTAAATACCTATGTTCGGTGCTTTCTAATGTTCTATTTTCTCTTTACCTGAGTTCTTCAAACAATTTATTCATTTTGCTTGTTTAATTTTGTAGGAGTCAATCAAATGGTGGTTTCTCTTATGGTTCTACTGCATCTGGTAAACCTAATGAGCCTCAAGGGTTGTGTAAACCAGCAGTGGCCTCTCAACACACTCTATTTAAGAACAACATTACCAATTCCCATAAAAAAGTTGATCAAGGTTCTGTTGTGCATATTGAATGTGATGACGACGTTGCTGGACCAGAAACACCGGGAACACAACGTCTGGTTCCCCGTATGAAACGAATTCTGGAGGATATTCCCAAGTTTGGGGATAAGCTTGAGAGTTCATTGCTGAACTCTAGCAAAAGAGTGAAACTTCTTCAGGAGCCAGCAACCTTAGACAAGAGTCATGGGGAAGTATCTGATATGGCTAGCAAGTTTGAGTGGCTTGACCGATCCCAAATCAGGGATGCAAATAGAAGAAGGCCTGATGATCCTCTCTATGACAAAACAACGCTCTATATACCACCTGATGCTTTGAAGAAAATGTCAGCATCACAAAGACAATATTGGGATGTCAAGTGTCAATATATGGATGTTGTGCTTTTCTTCAAAGTGGTTAGTCAGAACTGGTCATTTGCTTACAGTTGATATTTTATAGCCGGATCATATATGTCTACAACTGCCACATTTATTTTGGAACCCATTTAGCTGGATTAAATGCCTACAAATGCATGTTGACAAGAGCAATCCATTTGGGAAAACGACAAAAATACAAAATTTTATTGTGAAGGCTAACTAGTAACAACTAAATGACCTTCATAATGGCTCACTAAAATCTAATTTATTGCACCATGAATTTTGGGATGATTTTCTAGTTTTGATATACCTCAAAAGTTAGATTTATTTAATGTATTATAGGGTGTAAGAAAAATTGAGTTTCTAAGCTCAAATTCTTATTTTTTGATAAATTATTACCTAATTTCATGACTTGTGATCAAACACAGGGAAAATTTTATGAGCTTTATGAACTAGATGCTGAAATTGGCCATAAGGAGCTTGATTGGAAAATGACCTTAAGTGGTGTGGGCAAATGTCGGCAGGTGACTAGAAACACTAAATTGTTTAGTTAACATCACTTGTTCAGGTCAACCTTTTAAAAGTATATGTCCGTCTGTTGGCCTGAGTATTTGCATGCATTGATTTTCCCTGTGTGGTCAGGTTGGTATCTCTGAAAGTGGGATTGATGATGCTGTTGAAAAGCTGGTTGTGCGTGGGTATGTGATTAAGTAGCCTTATATTAACTCTCTTTTTTTAATCATCTGCATCTTTTGTTGCAAGATGCCTTTGATCATAATTTTCCTGTGTGGTCATACGCACGAGTCTCATTTCCTACATTTATACATCATATTCACTTTTCTTTGTTACATCTTTTATGAAGCTATAAAGTTGGGCGGATAGAGCAGCTGGAGACTTCTGGTCAAACAAAAGCCAGGGGTGCAAAGTCTGTAAGTTAATGATGCTAATATATAAGAAAGTTAAAGGATTTGGCCAATGTAATCTTTTCCTTCCTACTTCATGAAGTTTGTAACGTGTAAATGATCTTCCTAAGATTTAAAGCTTAGTGTTAGTTCTACGCTTTGTGATTGTTTAAGTAACCTTTGTGTTGCATGGTTTGATTTTAAACCTTGGCTTACAGGTGATTCCGAGAAAATTGGTTCAGGTAGTCACACCATCAACCACAACTGACGGAAATATTGGCCCTGATGCTGTTCATCTTCTTGCAATAAAAGAGGTTTGTAATGCTCTGAATTTTTATTTTATTTTTTTGAATGTGCATGCTAAATATGCTTTTTGCAATTTTCTTGCCATACCTTGCATGCCCTGTCCTAAATCTAATTGTGTTAGATTTAAGCCCAGTGTGATGTCACTTGTACTGCAGTTCACATAAGTTTACCTTGTAATATGTTCCAGTCCAGAAGCCCCTGAATGTAATAGTTATTCAGCTCAGATATGTTACAAAAAAGCATCAGAGCATACTCTGATGCTTTTTCCGTATAAGTTTGTCATGCTAGAAGGATTTTCATTTCTTCTCTGCATGCCTATCTTTTGGGTACTAGAAATGTGTTTTCAGGATTATAAAACTATTAACAAACTTCCTTTATATATATACATATATATATATATATATATATATGTTTAGGGAAACACCGTGGTGGAGAAAGGTACTGTTGTGTATGGGTTTGCTTTTGTGGATTGTGCTGCTTTAAAATTCTGGATTGGTGCCATCACTGATGATGCTTCCTGTGCTGCTTTGGGGGCTTTATTGATGCAAGTATGTTCTTGTATTCTTTTCGTTGTGTAATACCTTCAATGAGTAGTTTTGGAGGCTTGAAAACTGATTTTCTAATTTTCTTGATGGGATTTGACTTAGGTGTCACCTAAAGAAGTTATATATGAAAGCAGAGGTAAATATTCTTTGCCCCGGAACTTCTTTCCTTTGGTGTGTCATGGTTCCATTTGAAGTTTGCATGAAAATCACTTCATCTGTTGAACTTAAATATTCAAATCTATGCAGGGCTGTCAAAAGAAGCTCAAAAAGCTCTGAAAAAGTACTCAACAGGTTCAAATTCTCCTTTTGATTTTCCTGATTGTTAAATGAGGGAGAGAGTTTTTGTGCGTGTGTGTATGTGTGATGTAGGTGAGTCTGACTGCATTTATGTTCATATTGCAGGTTCTGCTGCAATGCAATTGACTGCAGTACAGTCAATCAGTGATTCTGTAGACGCTTCTGAAGTTAAAAATTTAATTCAGTTGAAAGGATACTTCAAAGCATCTTCTAAATCATGGAATCATGGACTTGACAGTGTGATAGACCATGAAATCACCTTGTCTGCTCTTGGTGCACTTATTGGCCATCTATCCAGGGTGATGGTAAGCTCCCTTGCAATTCTTTCGTAAAAGAAGAAATAATTATGTAGAACATCTACGTCTGCCTTAGTTATAATTGACACGTTCCTTTTCCATACAGTTAGATGATGTTTTACGGAATGGAGATATATTTCCTTACCAAGTTTATAAGGGTTGCCTCAAAATGGATGGACAGACTCTTGTAAATCTGGAGATTTTCAGTAATAGTGCTGATGGTGGTCCATCAGGCAAGTTTTGCACTTTCATTGCCTTCAACCAGAATACTGAGTTTGTCCATTTCTTGATTCCGCTTATTGTTATCTTGTTTCAGGTACACTGTACACATATCTCGATAACTGTGTGACATCATCCGGGAAGCGGCTTTTACGGAAGTGGCTCTGCCATCCGTTGAAATCTGTTGAGTCCATTAATAATAGGCTTAATGTAGTTGAAGATCTACTGGCACATTCAGAAATGATACCACTTATTGCTCAATATCTTCGCAAGCTCCCAGACTTAGAAAGGTTGCTCGGACGGATTAGGGCAAGTGTTCAGTCGTCAGCTTCTCTCCTACTGCCCTTGTTTGGCAAAAAAGTATTAAAACAGAGAGTAAGTCTTTTCTACTTTAATTTGGAATTTTCATTGAAACTTCAAAGAATATGGCAAATGTTTTCGCTCTTCAGAATTTGAGACAGTGCTGTTCACTGTTCAGACAATAGATTTATGGTTTGATAAAATCAAACCATTCTCCTTGACCATGAATTTCTATGGTAAGATAGAATGACACTATAAATGTATAATGCTTTTAATGTGGTACAGGTGAAAGCGTTCGGAACTCTTGTGAAAGGCCTCAGATTTGGAATGGATTTGTTAAAGCTATTACAGAATGAAGGGCATATCATTGAACCACTATCAAAAGTATTTACAGTTCCAATTCTAAGCGGCAGTGATGGGCTTGATCAATATCTTAGCCAATTTGAAGCAGCTGTAGATAGTGACTTCCCAAATTACCAGGTTTTCTCCCCAGATGCTCGTATCTTGCTTTATAGAAGTCATATAAAGCTTGCAGCATATCTTATCTTTGTATTAGTATTACCTATTTTTCAGACTGCTTTATCATTGAATTAGTACTGCATGTTAGGTGAATTTCTTTCCATGACTAACATTTTGATTATAGTTTCAAGAGTTGAACCTCTACAAAATTACTGACATTGAATTTGATGCCAGAATCACGACGCAACTGATTCGGATGCCGAAACACTCTCCATTCTGATTGAGCTATTTCTTGAGAAAGCAACCAAATGGTCTGATGCCATACATGCCATCAACTGTATTGATGTACTAAGATCTTTTGCAGTTACTGCAAGTTTTCCAAGTGGGGCTATGTCCAGACCTGTTATTTTGCCTCAATCAAAAAATATGACTTTGAATGAAGAGAACAGAAGTCCCACACTTAATATTAAAGGACTGTGGCATCCATTTGCTCTTGGGGAAAATGGAGGACTGCCTGTCCCAAATGACATAGTCCTAGGTGAGGATAGAGATGGCTATCATCCACGCACTTTACTATTGACTGGACCAAATATGGGTGGGAAATCAACTCTTCTTCGCGCCACATGTCTGGCTGTTATACTAGCCCAGGTTCTTTTTTTTTTTTTTTTTTTCCCGAGTAATTTGTTTTGTGCTTTAGAACCCAGAAGTTGGTCATTGAAGAGTTTATAGATTTTGGCCATTTGATTTTTTGATGTTTAGTCATTTAGTTCATTGGTGGCTTGCAGTTGGGCTGTTATGTTCCCTGTGAGATATGTGTTCTCTCACTTGTGGATATCGTCTTCACACGGCTTGGTGCCACTGACCGTATCATGACCGGCGAGAGTAAGTCTTTTTGGCAAACTTATAGTCTCATTTACCTTGTTTTTATTCTCTGTGTTCTAACTTCTAAATCACCGCTTTGAAAAATGGAAAACAAAGTGAGATGATGCTGGGTTTTTCTCAACTCCTTCTGTCAATGTCATTATTAACGAACTCTGTAAATCTTTTGGGTTTTCTTAAACATACATAAAAAAGACAGACAAATTTGTGATATCTTGAATTGCAAAGTTTGATCATAGAAGCCTTGTAGGTACGTTCTTTGTGGAATGCACAGAAACAGCATCAGTTCTTCAACATGCCACTCAAGATTCCTTGGTTATTCTTGATGAACTGGGTCGCGGTACAAGCACCTTTGACGGATATGCCATCGCATATGCTGTGAGATTCCCTCTGTACTAATCTGTTAGGACAGTAGATTTATCTGCCATTGTAAAGCAACATGTTAATGTTTGTATTTTCTCTTGGTTAGGTATTTCGCCACCTTGTCGAAAAGATTAACTGCAGATTATTATTTGCAACTCACTATCACCCGCTAACGAAGGAATTTGCTTCTCACCCTCATGTTACATTGCAACACATGTCCTGTGCTTTTAGGTCAAAATCTGAATGCCCTTCTAGAAGAGACCAAGAGCTGGTGTTTCTCTATCGCCTGACCTCTGGGGCTTGTCCAGAGAGTTATGGATTGCAAGTAGCGATGATGGCCAGGATCCCCGAGCAGGTGGTTGAAGCCGCTTCCAAGGCTGGCCAAGTGATGAAAAAATCAATTGGACGAAGTTTTAAGACGAGCGAACAGCGATCGGAGTTCTCAACTCTCCATGAAGGCTGGCTGAAAACCCTTTTAACTGCCTCACAGACTGGTAATTTTGACGACGAAGATTGTTTTGATGTATTGTTTTGTATGCAGCATGAGCTTAAGAACTCATATAGATCAGGCAACTAACAGAAAGGCATGATGAGATTGATAGATTGCAGTGTAAAATTTTTTCAGTTTTGACGTCTTTAGCATGTAACCTTATTCTAGGAAAGGGGTAGCTGGCTAACTCCATATGCCATGTGAAGCGTAAATTAGCCACTCCAGTAAATTTGTAATTTGGTTGTTGGTGCTACAGAGATTTGACACTGCTTGTCTTGAGTCTTGACGACGGCGTTTTTGATCTTAGTCCTACTGTGAGACCATCTTCATATGTTTTTGCAGGATCAACGGAACGGAACAAAACGAGGAGATAATAGTGGTAGAAAACATCAAATTAACTAAAAACTAAACCAAATTAGGAATTAAACTAACCTCTTGTTTTCCCGGGTGATCCGGGTTTACTAGTATGTTAAAAGACAAAATCACCCTCCTGTTTCACTCTTACATTTCAGTCAACGCTTTTAGAACTCCAAAATCCAAAATCCAAAATGGTCCTTTTCACAACACCAGAGCCCACAGAACTAAACCGTTTTTTGAATTTTGTTCAAACTTCTCTCTCTCTCCCCCTTCCTCCCCTGAGCCTCCACCCCATGCATGGAGAAACCAAGTGATCCCAGCAACGATGAAAACAACGGAAAATCAAACCAAGACAAAAAACTCAAGAGAAAAGAGCTCGGGCTCTCGTGCATGCTAAACACCGAAGTCGGCGCCGTCCTCGCCGTCATCCGCCGTCCCCTGGACCCCACCTCCCACTGCTTCGCCGCCCCCGACGACGCCTTCGACCCTTCCCTTCTCCAACCCCTCAAATCCCTCCGCGCCCTCATCTTCAACCCCCAGCAAGAATGGCGCACGATAGACCCCTCCATTTACCTCTTCCCCTTTTTAGACGTCATCCAAAGCGACGAAGTTCACGCCGCCGCCACCCGCGTCGCTCTCTCCTCCACATTGAAGATTCTTAAGCTCGGAATCTTCGACGAGAAGACTCCAGGGTCCAAAGACGCCATTAACACCGTCGTCACCGCCATCACCACCTGCCGGCTCGAACGGACCGACCCGGTCTCCGAGGATGCCGTGATGATGAATATTCTTCAGGTCTTGACCGGAATTATGAACCACCGCGCTTCGGTTCTGCTCTCCGATCAGGCTGTCTGTACAATTGTGAACACTTGTTTCCAGGTGGTACAGCAATCGTCGAGCAGAGGAGACTTGCTTCAGCGATGTGCAAGGTACACGATGCACGAGCTGATCCAGATCATATTTTCGCGGTTGCCCGAAATCAATTTCAGGGACGGGGACAGTTCGGCAAGTACTGATACTGAAGATGCCGATGCTGATGAGGGGAATTTGGATTCTGGGTATGGGATTCGGTGTGCGGTTGATATTTTTCACTTTTTGTGTTCTTTGTTGAATGTGGTTCAGGTGGTTGAGACAGATCAGGGATCGACTGTGCAAACTGCAGATGAGGATGTGCAGCTTTTTGCTCTGGTTTTGATCAACTCCGCAATCGAGTTGAGTGGGGATGGAATTGGGTCGCATTCGAAGCTGTTGAGGATGATGAAAGATGATCTCTTTCACCATTTGGTTCACTACGGAACGCGTTCGAGCCCACTTGTTTTTTCCATGATTTGCAGTACAGTTTTGAATATGTACCACTTTCTTCGCAGGTTGAAATTGTTTTAGGTTCATTTGGAGATGTTTTGGAAATTAAAGTTTCTTGTTATGCTTTTCCTCTTTTTAAAATTTGAGAATGATTTACTGCTTTTCTGCAGGTTCATTCGTGTCCAATTAGAAGCCTTCTTCACGTTTGCGCTGTTTAGAGTTGCAGGTCCTGGAGTCTCAATCCAACTTCAAGAGGTTGCACTTGAAGGGATTATAAATTTCTGCAGACAACTGACATTCGTAGTGGAGGTCTATGTGAACTATGATTGTGATCCCCTTTGCCATAATGTGTTTGAGGAGATTGGGAAGTTGCTTTGCAAGCAGTCATTTCCAGTGTCTAACCCTTTGACAACTATACAGATACAAGCCTTTGAGGGGCTAGTTATCATGATTCACAACATTGCAGAGAGTATTGATAGAGAACATGATACAAGCCCTTCTGGACCATACCCAATTGAGATTACAGAGTATGCACCCTTTTGGGAAGACAAACCCAAAGATGATTCAGAAGCTTGGGTGCAATTTGTAAGGGTGAGGAAAGCACAGAAGAGGAAGATATTGATTGCTGGACACCATTTTAATCGAGATGAAAAGAAGGGAATGGAGTACTTGAAGCTCTACAACTTAGTCTCTGACCCTCCAGATCCAAAGACATTAGCTTTCTTCTTCCGGTACACTCCTGGACTAGACAAGACAATGATAGGGGATTATCTTGGTGATCCTGATGAGTTTCACATTAAAGTACTTGAAGAATTCACAGGAACCTTTGGATTTGCAGGCATGAATCTTGACAGTGCTCTCCGTACTTATCTGGAGACTTTCCGTTTGCCAGGAGAGTCCCAGAAGATTCAGAGGATTCTTGAAGCATTTTCGGAGAGTTTTTATGAGCAACAGCCAGCAGATCTTTTCGTGAACAAAGATACAGTATTCATTCTTTGCTACTCTCTCATTATGCTCAATACTGATCAGCACAATCCTCAAGTGAAGAAGAAGATGACAGAAGAAGAGTTCATCAGGAACAATAGAGCAATCAATGGAGGGAAGGATCTTCCTAGAGAGTATCTATCTGAGCTTTTCCAGTCCATATCAAACAATGCAATCACCCTTTTTGGTCAATCCGGTCTGCCAGTAATAATGAACCCAAGCAGATGGATTGAGTTGATGAACCGATCCAAAACTGTGCAGCCTTTCATTCTATGTGATTTTGATCGCCGGTTAGGGAGAGACATGTTTGCTTGCATTGCTGGCCCATCAGTCGCAGCTATTTCTGCATTTTTTGAGCAAGCTGAAGAAGAGGAGTTGCTCCATGAATGCATTGAAGGGTTATTCTCAGTAGCCAGGATAGCTCAATATGGACTGGAGGACACTCTTGATGAGCTCATTGCCACCTTCTCCAGATTCACCACACTGTTGAATCCTTATGCCTCTGCAGAAGAAACACTCTTTGCTTTTGGCAAAGATTTGAAGCCAAGAATGGCTACCCTTGCTGTTTTCACCATCGCAAACAATTTTGGAGAGTCAATTGGAGGGGGTTGGAGGAACATTGTGGACTGCTTGTTGAAACTCAAGAGGCTTAAGCTACTTCCCCAAAGTGTCATTGATCATGATGCTGCTTCCACCTCATCATCTGATGCCCAAGCTACATCTGAATCGGGTATAATCTTTCCTGCTCACGATCCCAAATTTGGAGGACGCCGTGCTTCTGGCATGATTAGTCGGTTCTCACATTTTCTATCGCTAGAGAGTCCAGAAGATGCTTTATCACTTGGCATGAGTGAATTTGAACAGAATCTGAAGGTCATCAAACAATGCCGAATTGGGAACATCTTCAGCACTAGCTCACACTTTCCTGAAGATTCTTTGCTCAATCTCGGGCGTTCGTTGATATATGCAGCTGCTGGGAAAGGCCAAAAGTTTAGTACACCTATTGAAGAAGAAGAAACTGTTGGGTTCTGCTGGGATTTGATAGTTGTCATCGCTTTGGCCAACGTCCACAGGTTCCAGGCATTTTGGCCTAACTTCCATGATTATCTGCTGGCGGTTGCTCAATTTCCCATGTTCTCCCCAATCCCATTTGCAGAAAAGGCCATTGTAGGCCTCTTCAAGGTCTGTCTCAAGCTCCTTGGGACATACCGACCTGACAGAGTCCCTGAGGAGCTCATTTTCAAGTCAATAAATCTAATGTGGAAGCTGGAAAAGGAAATTCTTGACACCTGCGGTGAGCTCATAACACAATCAGTAAACAAAATTCTCATTGAGTACCCTGCCAATTTGCAAACCCAACTTGGATGGAAGTCAGTTCTCCACTTGTTATCCGTCTCTGGACGACACCAGGATACCTATGAACAGGGAGTTGAAACTCTGATCATGGTGATGTCTGATGGAACCCATGTTTCGCGGACAAATTATGCTTACTGCATTGACTGTGCCTTCGGTTTTATTGCACTCAAGAACAGTCCGTCAGAGAAGAACTTGAAGATATTGGACCTGTTGTCAGATTCTGTAAACTTGTTGATCCAGTGGTGCAGAAATCATTACTCAGATCCTGGGAACAATTATAGTGTGGCGAGCAACACAAGTAACTCCTCTTTAGAGGACTCAAAAGGTTTTGGCTCTAATAACTTTGCCATGAACTTATTTGTCAAACTAGGGGAGGCATTTAGAAAGACCAGCTTAGCCCGGAGAGAAGATATAAGAAACCATGCAGTCTTGTCTCTTCAAAAAAGTTTCAAACTGGCTGAGGAGTTGGAATTCACTCCAACCAATTGTATTAACTCTTTCAACCTCGTAATTTTTGCGATGGTTGATGATTTACATGAGAAGATGTTGGAATATTCACGAAGAGAGAGCGCAGAGAAGGAGATGAGAAGTATGGAAGGGACCTTAAAGATTGCATTGGAGCTCTTGGCAGATGTGTACTTGCAGTTCTTGATACCGATATCGCAATGTAGTGGGTTTCGGACGTTTTGGTTGGGTGTGTTGAGAAGAATGGACACATGTATGAAGGCTGATTTGGGTGCATATGGTGAATCAACACTGCCAGAACTAATCCCAGACTTGTTGAGAAAGATGATCACTGAGATGAAGGAGAAGGAGATTTTAGTGCAGAAGGAAGATGATGACCTTTGGGATATTACCCATATTCAGATACAGTGGATAGCTCCTTCAATCAAGGAGGAGCTATTTCCGGAATAAAGTTTGTAAAGCATATGAATGAAAAAGGGTAGTTGGTTTAGTTTGGACAAAAGAAAAGCACAAACAACACAAAGTGAAGAGCAAGCTTTTTTTTTTTTTTTTTTCCTTTTTTTTTTACCAAAATTTTGCTTCATACAATTTCTTTTAGAAGAATGTAAAGTGACAATAATTTTATTCCAAGTGTACAATACTTTTTAATAGATAAATTTGATCTTCAAGTAAACTGTAAACATAGTTCTTCTGTTCAATTTAGATTTGCAAACGTCTCTCTCTCTCTCTCTCCATATCATTTCACCCACCAACTCACAAGCTCTCTCTCTCTCTCTCCATATCATTTCACCCACCAACTCACAAGCTCTCCCAAGTGGGATTAGCAAAAACAGAATCATGATGTCTCATTCACGGGAATTATGAAGCCTTGTCCTTTATCCTAACTACCTTCTAATTCTTTAACCTATAATCATTTCCTGAATGCCATTTCCGATCTTTTCCTCAAAAGAAACAAGCAACAATGTATGTGCTAGGTAACCCCTATGGCTTGAACAAAAATATAGGTCCCCGGCAGTGATAATTTCCATTGACATATTGACAAGTACTATACATATATTATGGACAAATTATTCTGAAAAACAAAGAAATCCAATATATGCACCAAAAAGAAAAGGAAAAAAAAGGAAAACTCAAGAAAAAGGGTTGAATTAGTGTTAAGTTGTTAAACATGGTAAAGCACTAGGTTTCTGTAGATACCACCATAATTTATATATAGCTTTAAAATATATCCCAAAGAATCAAAAAGCTCCTCATGGAATTGGTGACCATGATTTAATCATTCTTAACAAAAACCTTTTCAATCATGAATTAGTAGAATGCAAGCAACCAAAACTCTAGTTAATCTTAACTGTGAGCCCCCCCTCACATATTTACAAGAATCCATATATCTACAAAGTTTCTCACTCTCTTAATGATCTCTATGCTTTGCTGCTCTAACCACAATGTCAAGAAGAACAGCACAAGTCCTCGACTCGCTCAATTCTATGAGCACCACCCAGATTTTCAGAGAATCCATCAGAGTTATACTTCTCCATCCAACCCACTTCCACTCCATCTCCATCTTCCTCTTTTCCCCTCTGCCAGCCTCCCTCTTCATCTCACACTTTCTTCTTCACCATTTCCCCCAAATACCTTCCTCAACAATCAAAATCACAGATCATATACTTGCACATCCCCTGCCCAAACTACTATCCAAAACCATTGTTCACATTGTTCTCTGCTTCCCTTCATCTATCACCTTCTCACTTCTTGGAAGAGCTGCTACTATTCAAGCAGTTTCAGACAGTTACAATGGAATAAACCTTGACAGAAGAAGGTTACTTGTGAGAAGTGGGCTCAATTGGATCAAGCTTCTGAACACAGGTCTTTGTGAACTTATCATTGTACTTGGGCTCCTTGGAGTTTTGGTTGCGAGCCTAGCAGTTGTACCAAAGATACTATTTGCATGGGGTGTCTGCTCAGAGGTCTTAGGATTCTGGGGTGTCCTTGGGTTTCTAGGGGTACCCTTTTGTGTGGCGTTTGCGCATGTTATGGTTGTGGGGAACCTAGCTAGGGTTTTATCAGTGCTGGAGGGTGAGTGTTATGGATTTGAGACATTGATAAAGGCCAAGAGACTCATGGAAAGAAAGCGAAAAACAGCTTTGGTTATGGCTTTGTTGAGTAACGTGGGCTTTAGGCTAATTGAATGTTTGTTTGACTTCAGGATGAGCAAGGGGATAAATTTGTGGGAAGGTCCCCTGCTGGTTTCCATGTACTCTTTGCTGCTTGTTTTCGACACCGTCATGAATGTTGTATTCTATTATGCTTGTAAGCTTTGACGTTTTCGCTAGAGCATTTATTTATTTAGCCCTTTTTTTATTCTTTTCTTCTTCTTTTTTTTCCTCTCTGTGGATTGGGTGCATGGAAAATGTAGCAGGAGCTTGGCTCAAAGTAATGGGGTTAGGCCAAAAAAGGCAAAGGAGCAAGAAGCAAGATCATGGGGGTACAGATTTCAGGGCGGGGAAGAGGCCAAATTAATTTACCCTTTTTCCCCAATTTTTCATTTCTGTTTTTTAAAACTGAAGCCAATTCAGGGTGGATCAAGAAGCAAGATCGTGGCAATGCAGATTTCAATAAAATGATCAATGCTTTGCAACTTTGGAAACCCAATCGCGTTCCTAAAAGACTGTAGGAAAGATAACAGCCGCTGATAGAGTAACAGAGATGAATATGTTGCATGTTAATCAAAATCCTCCATTCTCATCAAATTACAAATAAAGTCTGTATTTTGGCCAATAGTTATATATAAGATAAAACTTCCCAAAAAGAATTCGCACTGTTAGCAAAGCCAGCAGATGTTCCTCCCCAGAGCAGAGGAGAGAGCAGCTTCAGGTGCCACCATCCTTCAAAATAATAACAAGTCCTGAGACAATAAATTAGGGCAAAGAAACTCCATTATTTAACAACATTTTATTATCTGATGACAATAAAATTCAACCTTGAAGAGTACATTAACAATATCTTATCCTACAGAACATAAACAAAGAACTGATACAAAAACATTCTAGATCTGTCCGCAGCTAGAAACAATTAAGATGTACACAAAAGCAAGTAGTATTTGCTAGAAACAATAGAAATATATTATATACATTAACAAAGCAACAGACCCTAGGGAGGTTTTTCTAGACAATCTAGACTCCCCTGGCTTACTCCTCAGGGATTTTTGAAACGTTCACAATGTTGGTCAATGGCGAGACTTTGCAAGTCATTAACCAACAGAATTGGACCTTCTCAAATTATCTAAACCATAAGGTAAGCAAGTTCTACTGTCTGATAGTCTAAAGTCTTTACTCTGAAAATGTTCCCAGATGACTTCAACTAAGTTGTGTGCTGTCCTTATACCCAAGACTGTTTTGCATCTAGTATTTTCATCGAACCACTATCTTTTTTTCCTTTTTCAATCAATTCAAATGGTCGTAATAACTTGAGTCACAAACATGCAACACATGAACCCTGCAAATATGAATCTACTCCATACCCATGAAAGTCACTGTTTGTGGGATTCTGAGTTCTGGAGTAAGGGAGAGAGATCAACATCTGAACAACATTAACACCATATCTTTAATGCATTTCGTGAAATAAAATGCTTTCCAAAACAGTTCTACTCAGCCAATGGAACAAATAGAAGTGAGTGTCAACACCAATGCATTAATTCGTTTTGAGCAAGCAATACAACATTACACAATTATGAGCAGACTTAGGATATCTTAATACAATAATGCCTCAGAAATTATACTAAAATAAACAAAACCTCCAAATTTAATGCAATTGTGGCAAGCAATTCAGTATGCCAAAATAAAGACAAATACCATACAGACCCTCACCCGCATCATTCACTGAGATCCTCAGCAGAAACATCCGTTTCATCATCATCGTCAGCTTCCTGAATTTTCGCAATCTCCACTTGTGCTCTCTCAAGAATCTGCTTCTTCTGAAATTCCAACTCCTTATGGAAATCTTTCCTCATCTTCTCCAATTCCCTCATCTGCTGCCTCTTACTACTCTCAATCTTCTCATAAATCTCCCCAAACTTGTGAATAGAATCCGCCAACACTCTATACGAAGACCCTTCCTCCCCCCTATCCACTCCACGCATCCCCATTCGTGGCGGAAAGGCATCCTGATCATCATTCCCATCCTCATCCTCATCTGTCTCTGACTCACCAGGACTATCCCTCATCTCATCAAACCCATTCGACCGCTCCAAATATACCCTTGTGTTCATAAACACATACTCACCGGAATCTACCCCGCAAGCAAGCCCGCATTCTTGCCTCAAGGACGAAGCCATTAACATATCCATCTTCTTAAAGTAAGCCCATTTGCTAGAATTCAACCCCATTTCTTCAACTTTCTCCTTCTCCTTCTTGTACTTCCTCTTAAGCATATCCAACATACTCCTGCATTGCGTGTCGGTCCTTTCGATCTTAGACGCCTCTGAAACCTTCTCGGCCACTTCACGCCAATCTTCAGACCTCAAACTCTTCCTCCCAAGCTGAAGAAACCTATCACCCCAAACCTCTAACAGAACAAACACCGCGTGCTCAGTCCAATCCTCTTCGCCCCGAGAACTCGGATCCCTATACGGCACTCTCACGCGAGGCGCAAACTCGTAGTTTGATTCCAAATTCTTCACCTTCCTCTTCTTCGTGTGCCTTTCAAAACCATCGTCCGCGTCAAAATTCCGATGTAACCCACGTGGATGCTCCTCTTCCTCTTCCTCGTCGTGGTCTTGTCGGCAATTTCCTTCATCAAACTCGTCCAATTCGTCGTCGTCTTCCTCTGCGTATCGATTGGCAATCGGGCGAGAATATTGGGTGTTTCGTATATTGATTTTTCGGCGACCAGAAGAGTTATGATGGTTGAGAGAGTAGGCCTTCGAATGGTACCTTGCGTCGTCGTCCATGTCATCCATTTGAGCGCAATATCGAAAACTTTACAGCAGGAAGAACCCTAATAACCAATTAACGTAAAAGGGAATGAGCTGAACTCCGAGAGCTGAAAGAAACCCTAATTTGGTTGGTGGCTTAGATTCAATTCAAAAGGTTTCGGGTTACGGGTTGCCGAAATAGGTTCTGAAAAAAACGATAAGATGAAATAAAATGGACGGGAATATTTGTTTGGGCCGAATGGTTACGGGTCTCCCAATGCTAAAAATGGGTTGCCCGGCCCAATGAATAGTCCATCGATTACTTTTTTTTAATTTTTTTAAATCAAAATTTATCTAGAAAAATTTGAGAACTCGTATCTAGAAAAATTATCAGATATTAACAATCAAAATGCATGAAATGTCAAAAGGTCTGGGATTTGCCCTGGCCGCGGGGTAGCCTCTCCCTCTCCTAAACTTTCTATTATAAAAATAAAAATATATGAAATGTTTTGTAACAAAAAAATAATAATACATAGAATGTCTCTCAATTAACGATTTGAATTGCAATCTTTAATATTATTTTTTTTCATACAAGTGATATTAACGAAGGTAAATTCGAACACAACACCTTAAAATGTATGACAAATGCTCTTATATTACATGAGTTATGAGACTCCACTTCATCAATTTAGTCTAACTAAACAATCGGTTTCTATATTTGGATTATGGGTTTACCTCTGTCAACCAAACTATATATCTAATAGTTCTGTCCTGTCCAAATAGTAAAATACATTTGTTGTCGATGTTGTGACATATTTTTTTCTTCTTTGAAATGAATTGGTTGGTCAATCTCATCTTCCTATTTCCTGTTTTATATTTAACGATCAATTAATTGGGGTGCCCAAGTATTAATTGGTTATCAAGAAAGAGAAGAAGACAAAGGACTGAGAGAGAGGGAGAATAATTTTTTGATGGGGGAGATGGAGAAGGTAGCTAGGAGATAGAGAAGTCACGGGGGGGTCCCGTGATTAATATGAATGCAAAAATAAGCCAATCACGTAAGGGAGCATGGAATCGAGCTGGACTGGCTGCACTGTGACCGACGCACTGTGTGTGTTGTAAAAGCTAAAGGTAAAGAGAGACTACGTACTGTCCCAACTTCCAACTATCATCAACATGTTATCATAGAGAATAGATAGAAAGAGTAGAGATGATTGAATTAATTTGTACGAGCTTTTCTCCACTCGGCCCTATATAAACACTAGCTGCCCTATCTATCACTATCAAACATTTTAGTAGCTAGCTAGCTATGGGAATTTCTATATTGAGGGTGGGGAAGGTACTTTTGTGGGTGGCTGTGGTGATGATGAGTTTCATCTCTGACTCTTGCGTACAAGGAATAAGGAAGATGGAGATGGAGATCAAGAAGAATAAGGGTGGTGAAGGTGATGATCATGGCAACAACAAATTAGGGAAAAAGGAGCCAGAGTGGTTCTTTGATGGTCCTGCTGCAGGCAATCCCAATGTTCCTGGTGGGGTTAGTGGCGGTGGTGGTGGTTTTGGAGGAGAGGGGAAAGGGTTTGGTTTTAGTTTTGGCGGGAAGGGATCCTATAGTTACAGCTATGGTACTTCTGGGAAACCTGCCAATGCAATTGGTTTTGGAAAGCCTGACTGTGTTGGAAAAGGTGGCGGATCCGGAGCTGGTGGTGGGATAGGCAAAGGTGGGGGAGCTGGTGGTGGGATAAGCAAAGGTGGCGGAGCTGGTGGTGGGATAGGCAAAGGTGGAGGAGCTGGTGGTGGGATAGGCAAAGGTGGAGGGTCTGGTGGTCGAAGCCACCATAAGACTAAAAAAGAGAAGAATCACCATCAAGGTGGTGCTGGAGGTGGAATTGGGGGAGGCATTGGCAAAGGAATTGGTGGTGGAGGTCATGGTGCTCGAGGAGCTGGTCATGGAGGCATTGGAAAAGGAGGTGGTGTTGGTGGCGGCATCGGCAAAAGAGGGGGTGTCGGTGGCGGCATCGGCAAAGGAGGGGGTGTCGGAGGCGGCATTGGCAAAGGAGGGGGTGCTGGTGGCGGCATTGGCAAAGGAGGAGGTGTCGGTGGTGGAGGAGGGGGTGCCGGAGGAGGTGTTGGTGGTGGAGGAGGGGCTGCTGGAGGCGGTGTCGGTGGTGGAGGAGGGGGTGCCGGAGGAGGTGTTGGTGGTGGAGGAGGGGGTGCCGGAGGCGGTGTAGGTGGAGGAGGGGGTGCCGGAGGCGGTGTCGGTGGTGGAGGAGGGGGTACCGGAGGTGGTGTAGGTGGTGGTGCAGGGGGTGGCATCGGTGGTGGTGCGGGAGGTGGCATAGGTGGTGGTGTTGGGGGTGGCATAGGTGGTGGTGGTGCAGGAGGCAATATGGGTGGTGGTGCAGGAGGCGGCATGGGTGGTGGTGGATGGTGGTGGTGGTGCAGGAGGCAATATGGGTGGTGGTGCAGGAGGCGGCATGGTGGTGGTGGTGGAGGTTTTGGTGGTGGTGGTGGTGGTGGTGGTGGTGGTGGTGGAGTTGGGGGCGGATTTGGTGGTGGTGCTGGTGGAGGATTTGGTGGCGGTGCTGGTAGTGTTGGAGGTGGAGGAGGAGGAGGATTCGGGGGCGGTGGCCGTGGCGGTATTGGTGGAGGCATTATTAATAATGGACATGCATAATTGTTTAATTAGAGACATCGGTGCTGAATTTGGTAAATGTTAGCGGGGCCAATTATTCAACCATGCATAAGAGTAAGAGTAAGAGCTCGTGAGTTGAAGGTGCCACTACCTTCGTTCTTATATATGTAGCATCGCCATGCTTTTAATTTTCATTTCATTCTGAAGAAGAAGAGCCAATAATTATTCTACTTCTCAATCATATAAATTAAATTTCATAATTTACTTCTTCTAAATAGGAGGCCAATGGTAAATATTAATAGCTGAGGGGGCAAATTGTTAAAAACAGTGGCCATTCATGGCCTCCAAAGCGATCGATAATATGTCGACCGCCAAATAAACTCGATCCATTTTAATTAAATAAATCCACAATCTTTGATTGATGGAGCTAATTTTTCAATTAATCCTTGTAAAACCATGTTGCCATAGTTTACCAAAACAAACAAATAAAAAGTTACAGTCCACAAAATAAGACAAGCATATATAGAAATATAATATATTGTCTTCGTCTTCCTATAATTAAATAAATAAATTTGCTGTTTGGTGCATTTTAATTAAGATTCAATTGCTGTCACGACAGAAAATTTGTCAAGGAAAAAACCATTATTCAGTGAATTTGAAGTAATTATAATTATAATCCTCTCTTTCTTTGATAATCTTATAATTAAAATCATTCATTTTGAACCCTTTGACAAAATGAAAAACCAAAAACCCTCTCCCTTCTTTCTGTCCAAGGGTGAAGGAGGCTGCACAAGAAATATCCGCCGGTGTCTCTTTCAGTCAAGAATTCATCCATCAATCCAGCTCGTTGTTCTTAAATTCGTGGGGTGCGGTGATCAGTATCATAAATAGAGATGGGTTCCAATATCAAATCCAACTTCCACACGTTGAGCTTTGCAGCTCCAAGAGGGTTTGCAACGACATTCAAATCTGACCTCAAGGAAACCTTTTTCCCTGACGATCCATTCAAGTAATTCAAGAAGGAGAAACCGCTTGGCCGTGTCAAGAAAGCCTTCCAATATTTCATTCCCATCTTTGAATGGCTTCCCAAATATAGTTTGCGCATGTTCCAGTTTGATTTACTTGCTGGTATCACCATCACTAGCCTTGCCGACATTCCTCCTGTCATCGGCCTCTGTAAGTAGCCGGTCCCATGTATCCATCATGCATGCATATAAACCCCACACGTGCATGTTGGATCATGTTACAAAAGATGTTTTTTTCTCATTAAACATGTGTGTAATTAGGTTAGTAATTGGTTATTTTTAATTTCAAGAACACAAATTATTATTTAAATTTGGCGATTGTGATTCCATGCACAGATTCGTGCGTTGTTCCATCTATTGTTTATGCGATTTTCGGAAACTCGAAGCATGTTGCTGTGGGCACGTTGGGTACAAGCTCATTGCTTATTGCCGAAACCATTAACAAAGTTGCATCTCCAGAGGCTCAGCCCGCATTGTACCTTCACTTGATTTTTACGGTCACCTTTGTCACCGGAATCTTTCAAGCAGCTCTAGGTTTTCAAAGGTGATCGATCGAAAAAGAGTCTCTTGCAATTAATGTTTGAAAGAAAAAATTGTTATGTGAAAACAGCATAAACTAATAAAACCCAATTAAAATTATACTGGAGTTGGAATATTCTTTAATTAAATTGATGAGTTAATATATATTTGTGCAGAATGGGGATGTTGGTGGATTTCTTATCACATTCCACGATCACTGGCTTCATGGGAGGGACTGCAACTATAATATGCTTGCAACAATTTAAGGGCTTTTTTGGTTTGACGCATTTTACGACCAAAACCGATGTCATATCTGTTATGCACGCACTCATCGAACATAGAGATGAGGTTTGTTTGTATTATTTATAGATAAAAAAATCCACAAGAAAATGATTTTTTTTAGTACAAGTGATTGAGAAAAAGGATTTACACAAATATTCATTAGGTGTCTGAATTTTCGAACCTCCTCTGCCCGAGCTTTGCCCTACTGAAAAATGAACAAGATGGGAATAAGGAAATGATAGCTTTTGGCCTCATGAACCTCGCTGGATCTTTCACTTCTTGCTGCTTGACCATTGGTATTATAAATTATATAGTCCAATTATCCAAGCAGTAATAGTACTTGTAGGTATACGTACCACATTTTGGTATCAATTTTTCATAAAATTTGCGGGAACATTTTCGAAAACTGCAGTGAATTACCATGCAGGATCTAAGACAGCAATGTCAAACATGGTGATGGCAATCTTTGTGGCGCTCACGCTCTTGTTCTTGGCTCCTTTCTTTAGCTACACCCCTCTTATTGCTCTCTGTGCCGTTATTATATCTGCCACGCTTGGCCTCATCAAATATGAAGAGGCCATCAAACTCTTCAAGGTTGACAAGTTTGATTTCTGCATTTGCATGACTGCCTTCTTGGTGTTGCCTTCATAAGCATGAACGATGGCCTCATGCTTTATGTAAGCTTCTACATACACACACACATATATATATATATATATATATATATCCATCTTTACGGACATGTTAAATAAGAAAGATATTAACGTCAGTCGAAGAGGTATATAACGCATTTTCAAACCTTGGCTATCATATTTCATAGACAAGATTGGGAAGGATAACGTGTACTAGTCGATCGAGGATGCAGTTGAAGCATGTCAATTTTCTCAACATAAATCGAAGCTAAATGGTGACTTATATTCACACTCAGATGTTATTGATTGTGTAGTTAATGGTACCTATTAATTGTAACTAAAGTTGGGGCTTATCTTTCTCTTTTATTGAAATTTATTCACACATGAAATAGTTTTCTATATATGAACCCAAAGTAAAATAAAATGAGAGAAGCCAACAAGGTATAGCCCAATGGAAAAAGGCTTCAAACCGGTATGCTCAAATTCGAACTCACATGACACTTTGATGGTGTGTGTCTGAAAAACCCCCATCCCTTGTAGTTTAAACTATCGATTGTATTTGTGAAGGAAGTTGAGGTTCCACCCCAAAACCAATTTATTGGTCGCTCAAAGTCACTTTGCGAGACGAAACTTGAAATTTCGTGGCTTAAAGTCTTGCACGACCAAATTTTGCGCGACCCAATTGGCAATGGGGGGAGTAACCCAACTCCTTATAAGCCCTTGCTAGGTTTCTCAACTTTCTAATGTGGAACTCTTTACCTTTACATTCTCACAGATTTCTCAACTTTCCAATGTGAGACTCTTTACCTTCACATTCTCACAGAATCCTCGATTCTTAATTCTGGCCTCAAATGCAATTTGACATGACTGGACTCTTGTTATGAATCTGATTGAAGTGAATGTAACGTTATCATCATGGGCCCATGATAAAATAAAGTCCTTAAATTATTAATATTCCTTTGTTAGCGGGTGCTTTTCATCTTCAAATAATTTATCCTTGATCACCTCCAAGCCTTTTCTCCTTCGATTATTATTCATGTATTTACTCTCTTTGTTTTAGTACAATTAATATTTTTGTATACAAAGGCATTTAGATATACACGACAGCTTGGATTGCCATTCGAAAGCAGAATTGGATTTGCTGCACCAAAACGCAGTGTGAGTCAATATGGATATAATTAATTTATGGAAGGAAGAGATTCTATTTAGCGTAATCCGATTTGAAAACTGTATATATGGTTTGCTTTCCCAGTCATTTTGGTATATTTTCTTTTCCATGCATGTATAAAGTGCGCGTCCAGGTCTAAGTTTTAGGACTTCAAAGGCCTGCTTTGAATTCTCCATCATCTTAATCATTTCAGTTTCTCCATTATCCAAAAGCAGAAATTGCTGTATTGATCAGGCTTGAATTTGCTTTGCAGTTCGATCTCATTTGAAGCGATTCACTTTAGGAACAATGTTGGGTGACTAGTCTAATAAAAACTTTCACATCCTTACAACTTCACTCAATTTATCTTTACCAAATTCACTCATCCCAGTCCGGTGCAAATGTTTAAAAATGTAAGGGTTTATTGTTAATTTTTTAAAAGTTCACTAATCGTAGGAAAAATTAGTTTATTTCAACTCAACAGCTCTTTAAAAGAAAAATAATATAGCGATTTTCATCCGTATGAAACTTTTGAACTCCGCCCTTTACACAACGATATTATCGACAATAAAAATAAGAATGTCGATCGTAATAAGTCAGCAGGATCCAAGACTATTGTTCTTAATTGACTGTAATGTGAAGAACACTGTAGTGGTTGCTTTTCCCAGTCATTTTGATACATTTCTTCATGTAGTTGTTATAAACTTTGTGATGACAATTAAGATGCTACCATCACCATGCATGCATATACAAATATAAAAGTGGAATCCACGTCTAAGTTTTAGGACTTGAAATTTATGTCGGCCGTTTTAATCAAAGTCCAGTTATCCAAAATAGGCTCAATTTTTCTTCAAGGCCGAGTCACACTACAGGCAAAATCTTCCATGTCATTAGTGCATATCTGTGTTCGACACAGAGCTAGTGGAGGCCACCTATACTTTCCATTCTCAAAAACTTAAATATCTGATGTGGTGCGAAACTATTGGTGCATATTTCCTAGGTCTTTCTGGGGCAACCTTGGCCTTGCATTCCGTTTTCAAGCAACAAACAATTTGTCGAGAAAGTGTGTGAAAATGGACCATATTAAAAAATAAATAAATAATGGTCAATATCTAAAGCAAAGCAATGATTGAGAATGTTGAAATGATGTTGAAAAATGAGTCCACTATGATTAGCTCAAGTTTGGCACCACAAACTTCACCATGCAGTTGCGTTTCAAACTCGTGCAGCCAGCCAGCCAGCCAGCCCTCCCCCTTCGTCTTCATGACTAACTACTGAGGAAGGCTTTATTTCATCGTGGTTTTTTTCAGACAGACAACCCATGTTTTCAAATCAGATGCAAACTCTTTTTGGAGCCATTGTGGAAGCGAACATCTTTACGCTAAGCTAGATTATAATTCATTCAAAGTTTTCTAGCCTTTCCCTTCATCGTTTTGTTTTCTTATTCATTCAAATCAGTCAAGTTTTCATTTGTCCTTATTTTGGACAGCTGAGAATGCTTCTTGGACCTGTTTTACCCAATCAATGGAGGACACACCCTATTGCTAGCTGTGACCCACCCCACGGCGCCGTTGCCTGCTGGTGCAGGGCTGATCTGCTTGCAAGTCATGTGTCGTGGTCTTTGCAATTGTGCCCCTTTGACAAACAATGCAGTTTAGATGTTTTGCTTATTTCGGTATTTATACAAATTAAGCTACTAAAAATCACAAACGATCACTAATGTTCACGAGTAACGTCACATTCTTTTTTACTATAGTACTATTAATTATTTTTTAATTTTTTACTAGCCTTCCTCCCTCCCTTTCCAAACTCATTCTTATTTTCAGAAAATCAAATTGAATAAATTACATAATCAGAAAGTAACTCGAAAAAGTACATCTCGTGCGAGTCAAAAAACCCGTGGTATATGTATACTATATATATATATATATATATATTTTTTTTTTTAAATTGTATTTCATTTATATACATTGGCATTGACCCTTTTGTTGATTACTATAATTTGGGACAATATTTCTTCACATAACTTTAGTTGATTGATATATTAACCGTGGCTCATTCATTACTCATTGTATTAATCTTGAACTTCTATGTACCGACGCAACTCTGTCATATATATCATGGATTTTTTTATATATTATATTTGTGTAATGCAATATGCCAATATACATGCATTCCACGCAAGGTCAACTAACATGTCAATTCCTGGATAGCGAAACTTGTCTGATGATAATATATAGCTAATGCAGGGCGGAACCACCAATCAAAATATGAAAATTCGATTGTAGTCTATGGAGCTATGAATTAGCGTGGTTTATATGATTTAATGTTTATTTTTATTTTTAAAAAGACTATAGAAATTGTAAGTACTAAAAAAAAAAAAATCATTAAATTTTAAGCTAATAACTTTAGCTAGCTCACCCGTTGAAAAATTCTTAATTCCGTCTTTGAGCTAATGTACGCAGGTTGTGTAAGAGAAGAAGAAGAAATTAGGTTGATCTTAGCATGGTAAGAGAAGTTGTTTGAAACTCGGGCTTTCATTCATGTATGTCATATAGAAATACATACGGTACTGGCACTTGTATACGGTACTTGTCGTAAGGGTTTTAGAGCTAATATATTTGCATTTATTTATTTTTCTTTTCAGTCAACTCAATACCTAGGAATTCAATTAATTAATTGTTTCTAGGTTCGTCAATTTTCTTGTGTACTAGGACGTTGTTTTGAAAATTTTGAGATTTTTTTTCTTATTTGTTATCTTATGCGAGTGTGAAATATGGAAACTTTGACGTATTTGCTAATATAATGTCACATTAACAAATTTAGTTTTTCATTTAACATTATTTTCTGTTCAGATGTTACCATACACATATGGAGTCAACGTCCTCGTAAATCTTTATCATTATCCTTATGTCATGTGACTCATTAGGCATAACTTAAAAGTCTTGAAATGGTTGAAAATAAGTTAAAAAGAGTGATAAAAATAGTTATTGCTGAAAACTAATTTTAGGTATCAAAACGTGAGAGAGGAAAGAGTTGGAAATTAAAGCGAAAAGAAAAAGAGTGAGGTGAGAGAAATTATAGCAAAATGGGAAGGGAACTATTCGCGCTCCACCTCTGCTTAAACTTTCTGACACTCCTATGTACGAGCGCACAACATCATTCATCCACACAATGTAGATGTTATTAAGCTTCCACGTAGGAGTTGACGAGAGTGTATTAAGGAAGTATATATGTAAGAACGCAGTGTCGTAATATGTAAACATAATGAAATAACAATACATAATCTAGAAAATATTAATTCCAACTGCAATTTTCTATAAAAGCAAATCGTTAGAGTCGGACAAGAGATACTTCTTACCCAAGTTCATACACTGTGACTAGTCAGAATCAATGCGCGCCACTTATCCGATTAATCTTGGCCATATTCAATAATTCACCACTTCCTTTCTTCCTATAAATGTTGGCGTCTTTTTGGTAGGTTTCATTTCACAGCCATTTCTCTCTCGGGTCTTTTCCTGCATGTTTTGTGTCTGAGAGCTGACTCTCATGGATTCTTCCAACCGTACGGTGAGCTTTGCAGCCCCAAGAGGCTTTGGCACCACACTCAAATCTGATCTCAAAGAGACCTTCTTCCCTGACGACCCCTTTAAGCAATTTGAGAATCAGAAACCACTTGGAAAGGTCAAGAAAGGCTTGCAATATCTCGTTCCCATCTGCGAATGGCTTCCGAAATACAGTTTAAAAACATTTCAATACGACGTGCTTGCCGGCATCACCATCACCAGTCTTGCCATCCCTCAAGGGATTAGCTATGCCAAGCTCGGCCAGCTTCCTCCCATCGTCGGCCTTTGTAAGTCCTCCCTGTGAATCTATATCATTGATTAGGTTGATTTTTGCGTCTAGAATATATTTTATATATGGTCTGAATTCATAGTGTGACAATTATTAAGAGAATGTTACTCGATAAAAATGTGTACAATTTTTTTTTTGATGTGTAGATTCAAGTTTTGTTCCTCCCATTATTTATGCAATATTTGGAGCTTCCAAGTACCTTGCCGTGGGAACTGTGGCAGCATGCTCTTTACTTATTGCAGAAATCATTGGAGAAGTGGCTTCACCGAAGACTGAACCGGCATTGTACCTTCACTTGGTTTTTACAGCCACCTTTGTTACCGGAATCATGCAGACTCTTCTCGGTGTTCTAAGGTGTTGTCCTGATCCTGAACGAGCAAGGATAATGATGCAAAACATTAAGCTAATTAATTATATATTAATTATTGTTATGGATTAGGCTGGGGATTTTGGTGGATTTTCTATCGCATTCCACCATCACTGGCTTCATGGGAGGGACTGCAGTTATAATCTGCTTGCAACAGTTGAAGGGCATGCTGGGACTGAAGAATTTCACCACCAAAACCGACGTCGTAAATGTTTTGAAATCAGTGTTCGAACATAGAAAAGAGGTTTGTGTTTATCCACTAATTAATGAATAATTAGTGCATACTATATATGTAGTGTTCTTAATTTTGTATGAATTAATTCCTTGAGATATGATCAGATTTCATATATATCCAAACAAAAACAGGCCCAAGATCATTGCCTAAATGCATGAACACGCATTATTAATTCATTCAATTATGATATAGATTTAAATACCTGACACTTTTTTTTTTCTTCTTCTTTCTTTTTCCAGTGGAGGTGGGAGAGTGCAGTTATGGGTATTATCTTCCTTATTTTACTTCAGTTCACCAGGTGGCTGGTGAGTTGTCTCTTCTTCAACAAATTAATCAGATGGACTCACTGAAATGGGTCCCACAATTTTAAATATATAAATATGCCTAGTTCATATATATAACATTACTCTTCTCCATACACGCATGCACACGCAAAGTTTTGTGTTCGATTCTCTCGTCCTTTAATATCGTTTATATTACTCTAAAAATTAATAAGGTTTACTTAATATTTTCAGAGGGATAGGAAGCCAAAGCTATTTTGGGTGTCGGCTATGTCTCCACTGGTGGTGGTTGTATCTGGCTGCCTTATTGCTTATTTTGCCCATGCTCAAGATCATGGAATTCCCATTGTAAGTGCATGCGTGCACCATTAGTAATTTCTCTTTATATTAATTTGATTTATTAAGAAAATCCCATTTGCCCAGATGAAAATAATATGACTTGTACAAAATGGTCTTTTTCATTTATATGTTGATTTTTTTTTTTTTCCTTATAAATC
The DNA here is from genome assembly GCF_902201215.1 of Prunus dulcis. Classification (NCBI taxonomy): domain Eukaryota; kingdom Viridiplantae; phylum Streptophyta; class Magnoliopsida; order Rosales; family Rosaceae; genus Prunus; species Prunus dulcis. The sequence goes on along the minus strand of NC_047656.1, from coordinate 19,068,043 downwards.
TTAGGTGGGAGACTTGAAGAGAGGGATCAATCCTCCTTCCATTCAATTTTTGAACTTTGACCGCAAATATTTTCCACAAATTGTGAAGGCTGGGGCTATAACTGGCCTTATTGCTTTGGCGGTAAGAAACGCCTTATTAATTTACTAATTCCTTTTCTTGTTCTTAGTTCAATATCTATATATCTTAATTTTTAAATAATTTTCAGGAAGGAATAGCTATTGGAAGGAGCTTTGGCATCATGAGAAATGAAAACGTTGATGGCAACAAGGAAATGATAGCTTATGGCCTCATGAACATTGTTGGATCTTTCACTTCATGCTATTTGACCACTGGTAATTAAATTAAATTCCCAACTAATTGATTTGATTAACAATAATCACTATATAATATCTACCTAATTGTTTGATTTTAATTTTAATATGTGTATTATTTTTTAAAGGACCCTTTTCAAAGACTGCGGTGAATTACAACGCGGGTGCTAAGACACCAATGTCAAACGCAGTGATGGCCGTTTTCATGGCACTTGTGCTTCTCTTCTTGGCTCCTCTCTTTAGCTATACCCCTCTTGTTGCTTTGTCTGCCATTATTATGTCCGCCATGCTTGGCCTCATCAAATATGAAGAAGCTATTGAACTCTTCAAGGTTGACAAGTTTGACTTTGTCGTGTGCATGGCTGCCTTCCTTGGTGTTGCCTTCATAAGCATGGACATGGGACTTGGCCTCTCAGTAAGTAATGCACATAGTTGAAGTGGTTAAAAGCAGTTACTCATGCATTTAGTGCCATGTGTTTGAATTTTGTCTCCTCCAATATAGCGTGTATAAAAATTGGTTTGACAATTATAGGTTAATTTGGTGTTAATTCATTAGGTGGTTCTTGGTCTTGTGCGAGCCCTCCTTTATGTGGCTAGGCCAGGAACTTGTAAACTTGGGAGATTACCAGACTCAGTCTTATACCGTGACGTAGAGCAGTACCCTGACGCAGCAAGGAATTCAGGGATCATTGTGCTTCAAATTGGCTCCCCAATTTACTTTGCAAATGGCAACTATGTCAGAGAGAGGTAATAGTTGCAAAATGATCATATATATATATAGCTTTAAATTAAATTAATTAGTATATATCTTTAATTACATGTAATTTCTAATTGACATTATTTTGAATAGGATTTTAAGATGGGTTCGCGATGAGCAAATCCATCTAGAAACTACGGGAGATGAGCTTCAGCATGTTGTGCTAGAATTGTCTGGTACGATTGATTAAATTTGCCACACAAATGTATCGTGGACTGTTATAAATTATTTTAACTTAATTATAATTAAATGTTTCAAACTTTGGTTTTATAGGAGTTGTAACCATTGACATGACTGGCCTTGAAACATTGAAGGAGATAAACAAAACCTTGAGTGCAAATGATGTTAAGGTAAGCTACAATTTTCCTCAAATAATATGACTGTTACAAGGAAACTAAAAGATGATATTCATAATATTTGTTCATGTTTTTAGTTGGGAATTATAAACCCGAGGCTTAAGGTGATGGAGAAGATGATAACCTCACATTTCATGGACAAGCTTGGAAAAGAAAATGTCTACCTATCGATCGAGGAAGCAATTGAAAATTGCAAATTTTCAACTAGTAAGCCAAAGAAAACCACCAGTGAATCTGGCAATTCATCGAAAGGCGCCGGAGATGCAAGTGATGATGCATCACAACAAGTTTGATGCTGTTGTTTAGGGTTGTTATTCTGCAATTGATATGCTACTTAGAAATAGTATTCTGAATGTTGTAGTTGTCAAATTGGGGTTTATGCCTGGGGGACATAAAGTGTGTATTTTTCCCTTATAGGAATTAAATTCCAATTTTATTTCATAGGAAATAAACTGTATTTTCTCTTTGGTAGGAAATAAAGTGTAAATAGGTTTTCTTGCTTCCATACATGACAAGAGTATTTGTTGCTCTATTTTTGTTTTTAATTTTTAATTTTTTAAACAAAGGATGAAATGTATCTAATCAAGAAAACTTAAAAAATTAAAATAAAAAAAAAACAAAAAAAAAAACTGTAGCTTCATAGTTTGGTAACCAAGTTCAATATCATTATATCTTCATCACTTGTAAGAACTTCACTAACTCTCTCTTAGTTTAATGGTGTTTTTCTTTCCATTCTTTTTTTTATACGAAAAGTACAATTACAAACAAAAATTTATCGCGCAAGAAGGCCCAAAAAGGTCAAAGTGCGAACACACGTCTAAATTAGAAAATAGTAAATATTTGAAAGGGATTCACAAGTAAATGAGGCCCGAGCCTAACTTCACAGTTCTTGGTCTTGGAAAGTTTTTCTTTGGACACAACATCAGGCCCAAGCCCAAATACTGTTGTTGGATTTGAGCCTGAGCCCATAGCTCACATTAGCCTCCCGATCTCTCTCTCCCACAGACGAACACACATATACATTCTGTTCACCGAACGTGCGCTCACAGTCACAGCGAAAACTGTTCGACCTCTGCTTCTAACTCTCTTGGCTTCGATCTCTAAAGCTAAGCCTTCCAGCTTCGCTCTTCGAGCTCTGCACCAACTTCTCCCATCCGAGCCTGTCATCTCCAAGCTCATAAAAATGGTAACGTCGTCGCTTTTGAATTTAGCTTGGATCTGAAAACGTCACCAAAATTTTACTCGCTTATGCTTCTTTCGCATCCGAGAGAATGTTAGAATTGTGAAAACGTAGTTATGGCTGCCTTTGTGACTTAGTTGAGCTTCAGCTATGCATTTCTTCTTGTTTTCTCGTATTGGTTTCATCTAACTCTTTCCATTTCAATGTCTGCTGTTTCTATGGGATTTCTGCAGCCTCTCAGGCTTGATATCAAGGTAGTTTTCTCAGTTCCTTTGAATTTGTGTTATCCATTTCCACTTTGAGCTTTTCGTTTTGAGAATTTCCGATATTCTGCTTACTATAACTACCAATTATGCAGAGAAAATTTGTGCAAAGAACCGAGAGAGTTAAGTCTTTGGATCTGCATCCAACTGAACCATGGTAATTTCACCACGTTCTTGATATTGTGCTATTTCACTATTTCTGTACATGCAAAATTATTTTACTGGCAAGACGTTAGACTTTGAGAAACTGTGATTTGGAATCGGTAGTTGTTTATCTATAATCAAGATTTCCATGAGACCACCACTTATACTGTGCATACCTTTGTGGCAGGATCCTTGCAAGTCTGTATTCAGGAACCGTGTTTATTTTCAATTACCAGTCACAGGTTTGTGGCACTTGTCCAATTCTAGTTTTCCTCTCACGTTAGAGTGTATCTTGCTTCTCTGTTGTGATTTCGTGGAAATGGATGCATTTTCAAATTACTGCTTCTCTGTTGTATTTGCCATGCTTGGAAATGACTTTTTATTCCAATGATTTTTTACTAGTCATAGAAAGCTTTTCATGATCTTTTGTCGTCTGTGGGAACTTATATAGTTGGTTTCTTTAATATTAACTCTTTCGAGGGTGTAATTCTGTTAGTGCTGACTGTAATGTTCCTGATTTACTTCAGAGCATGGCAAAGTCTTTTGAAGTCTCTGAATTGCCAGGTACTTAAAACATTAGCTTTTCTATAAGCTCCATGTTCTTGACATTATAACTTACTTGATGTATAAATTTTCCACTTGCAGTTCGGTCAGCAAAATTTGTAGCGCGTAAGCAGTGGGTAGTAGCTGCAGCTGATGACATGTTCATACGTGCATACAATTATAATACGATGGATAAGGTTAAAGTGTTTGAAGCACACTCAGACTATATTAGATGTGTGGCTGTCCATCCAACACTTCCATATGTTTTGTCATCATCCGATGACATGCTTATCAAACTGTGGGATTGGGAAAAAGGTTGGATGTGTACTCAGATATTCGAAGGGCATTGCCACTATGTGATGCAAGTGACCTTTAATCCTAAAGACACCAATACTTTTGCAAGTGCTTCCCTGGATCACACTGTAAAGGTGCGGTCAGAAATATTCTTTATTAACCCATGTAAGTTTAATTTGAGAAATTATCTGGTTGTGCATACTATTAATTGCTTATCACCATCTTGTTTCCAGATCTGGAATCTTGCCTCCCCTGACCCCAATTTTACGTTGGATGCCCACGTGAAAGGGGTAAATTGCGTTGATTACTTCACTGGCGGTGATAAACCTTACTTAATCACAGGCTCGGACGATCATACTGCAAAGGTATGCAATATTGTTTTCTTGACACTTTAATTTTTTTCTGTGGCCTGAACTTCAGTAAATGTATATGCATTTATATGCAGTTTGAAAAGACTGTAATTAGAATTTATGGAAACAGGTGTGGGACTATCAGACAAAAACTTGTGTTCAGACACTTGAAGGGCATACTCACAATGTCTCTGCAGTATGTTTTCATCCGGAACTTCCAGTTATAATTACTGGTTCTGAGGATGGAACTGTTAGAATATGGCACTCAACGACTTATCGGTAAATATTAAATTCCAAAGTAGTGTTTCAGCTATTTGAGATGAAGTTCGTGTCTCAAATTCATTTATTCTCTGTTGCCAGGGATCATTTTTATTTCATTAAAGTGTTAAGGCCTCAGAAAGTAAAGTATTATGTTGCCCTATATGCACCTACACCATGGGATGAGAATAAAACTGCATTAGTATATTGCTTTCTTGAAAGATTTTGCCAACTTCATTTTTTCGCCTTATATTTATTGATGTTTACTTTTAGCTCTTTAATGAATAAGTCATACTGTTCAGTTTTTATGATCCTCTAATGAATCTGCATTTTAGAATAGGCTATTAGATTCTGTCATCTACACCTTACGCCTCTGCATATTTTTAAACTATTGTTATTGATAGAATGGTTCTCTTAGAGATAAAGGGAAAATTTTGACATGACGTATTACTTTTCAGGCTTGAAAACACACTGAATTATGGGCTTGAACGTGTTTGGGCCTTTGGGTATATGAAAGGTTCACGTCGGTAAGCTGCTCGTCTTTATTTTTATATTTTTTTATTATCTATACGTCCAATGTTCCAGTTAGCTTATGAATAAGACCAAAACTATACTATTATGAATACCTTGGCATGCTGGAATCTGTGAGTGGGTGTTTTTTTCACTATATTATTGTTTTGAGATGATGATTTCATAAGATGTCTCATTTGTGTACAGGATTGTAATTGGTTATGATGAAGGAGCCATAATGGTAAAAATTGGCCGAGAAGTACCAGTTGCTAGCATGGATAGTAGTGGGAAAATTATTTGGGCTAAGCATAATGAAATTCAAACTGTGAATATCAAGAGCGTTGGAGCAGATTTTGAGGTTCAATCTCCCTACTTGCTCAGACTTTCATCTTTCTTCCTGAGATGGTCCTAGAAATAGAGGTTCTTATTTGCTTGAATTGAAATATGGAACCTTGATTATTTTTGTGAAATTCAGGTTGCAGATGGAGAAAGATTGCCTTTGGCCGTGAAGGAGTTGGGAACCTGTGACCTTTATCCTCAAGTAAGTTTCTGTGTTTGAGGAGCATTTAATCCAGTGGGTCTACGATGCCCACTGTTGTGTCAGCTTACCTACCTTTAGTGGTTTGATTGGAAGTCCCAGTCCTTTATTAAGCGTATTTTAATTTTCTCAGAACCACTGTACTTTTAGATTCTTAGAAGAATATGACTATTGAATGCCTTGTTTTAATTAAATTGTTTCGACAATGGATTTTATTTTGTGTTTGATTTCAGAGTTTGCAGCACAACCCGAATGGAAGGTTTGTTGTTGTTTGTGGAGATGGTGAGTACATAATATACACAGGTCTAGCATGGAGAAATAGATCCTTTGGCTCAGCATTGGAATTTGTCTGGTCATCTGATGGAGAATATGCTGTTAGGGAATCTACTTCAAGGATAAAAATTTTCAGCAAAGCATTCCAGGTTTTGATATTTTTAAAATGTATAACTCATTGAGAATATGCTTGTCAACGGGATCGTCTTGTTGGGAAAATCTGATTGAGTTGAATTGAACTTTACTGTTCAGGAAAAGAAGAATGTTCGACCAACATTTTCTGTAGAACACATTTATGGAGGGGTCTTACTGGCAATGCGCTCAAATGACTTTGTATGCTTCTATGACTGGGTGGAATGCAGATTGATTAGACGAATTGATGTCAATGTCAAGGTATCACAATAAAATTACTAGGAACTTATGTCATTATCAGACTTTTTATTTGGCCACATGGGTACTAATTTTGTGTGCTTCTTTGGTTGCTTTGATTGTTCAAGAATGTTTATTGGGCTGATAGCGGTGATTTGGTTGCAATTTCTAGTGATTCATCATTTTACGTTCTAAAATACAATGTAAGAGTTCTCCCATTCAACCACTCATATCCCATGTTTATTAGAATCTTCGTAGTTCTTTCTATACATGTGAGCTAAACTAATTCACATGATTAACTTAGTGTGGTTTATTTGGCAGAGGGATATAGTCTCATCGTATTTTGACAGTGGAAGGCCTGTTGATGAACTAGGTGTTGAGGATGCCTTTGAGCTCCTCTTTGAAATAAACGAGCGTGTCAGAACTGGATTATGGGTTGGGGACTGTTTCATTTACAATAACTCATCTTGGCGACTAAATTATTGTGTTGGTGGTGAGGTATGCAACATTTGCAGGTTTTAGAATACAGTGTTTTGAAGTTTTCAGAACATTATTTATACATGATTTTTAACATTTACTTGATTTAGGATGGTGTTTTGACTCGATGACTTTGCAGGTGACCACAATGTTTCACCTAGACCGGCCCATGTACTTGTTGGGCTATCTTGCCAATCAGAGTTGTCTTTATCTAATTGATAAAGAGTTTAAGTGAGTGTTTGCTTGCAAGCTGCAGTTTTGAAGGGGAGTAAACTCTTGCCATTCTCACTTTCCATTTTAACGTGTTAATATTTCTTATGTGTGCAGTGTCATGGGATACACCTTGCTTCTCAGCTTGATCGAGTACAAAACACTTATTATACGCGGAGATTTAGAGCGTGCAAAACAAATTTTTCCAACAATACCTCCAGAGCAACATAATAGGTGGGACAACATATTTTGCTTTGGAAACTGTTGTGCATCAAGTGATATTAAATAGAGCCTTAAACCCAGCTCCATTTCCTGCCTCTTGTACTTGAGAGAAACTCAAAAATTCTGAAATTTTTGAAAATTGACTGACATTTTGATCCAACTCTTGTTTTGCATCCAGTGTGGCTCGTTTTTTGGAATCTCGAGGTATGTTGGAGGATGCACTGGTGGTGGCTACAGATGCTGACTACAAATTTGATCTTGCTATACAGCTGGGTAGACTTGAGATTGCAATGGTGAGATATGTTTACTTTGTTATTCCTAAGTTGTCAGATAGGTTTGCTCTGGAGCTAACTTGAAGATAAACTGTGTTATTTATTTCCTTCATACAAAAAATTCCTTTTAATAATTATTCACTGGTTGTTTGAAGATGTTAAGTTTTCTTCTTTCTGACAGGAAATTGCTAAAGAAGCGCAAAGTGAATCCAAGTGGAAGCGGCTGGGAGAATTAGCTATGTCCACTGGGAAGGTATTCCCTCACCTTTGTCTTCTGTGTGAACTCCATTAAACAAACTAGGAGACCCTCACATTCACTAGCACCTACAGAATACAGAATCATGTATCCACCCATCATGATTGAAAGAGCTCATAAATACCCTTGTCTTGTTTGAAAGAATTAGATATTCTTGTTATCAATTGAGGTCATGAGTTTTCTCAAGACTAAAAATACTGTGCCTTACATTTTATTTTTACATCCAAAATCATATTCATATGCTTGAATGGCTGATGCAGCTTGAAATGGCTGAAGATTGTCTATCACATGGAAAGGACTTTTCTGGCTTGTTGCTTCTTTATTCTTCTCTTGGAGATGCTCAAGGAATATTAAAACTCACATCCCTTGCCAAAGAGCAAGGAAAGAATAATGTTGCTTTCCTTTGCTTATTTATGCTGGGTAAAGTGGAAGAATGCATCCAGCTGTTGCTGGAAAGGTGAATTTCTTTTAACCCTAATTATGATCACTTAAACCTCCTAGTGTCGTCATCTTTGTTTGTTAAACCATTGGCATCTTTTCTTACAGTGAACGGATACCTGAAGCAGCTTTGATGGCACGATCTTACCTCCCAAGCAAGGTCTCAGAGATAGTTTCAATTTGGAGAAATGACCTGAACAAGGTTAAACTTTCACAGTGTTTTTCTCAGTTCATGAACAGAGTTTGTCTCTTTAAGTGAAATCTGAGATGTAGAAAGGAAATTATACCAACAGGAAATTGCTATGCTATGTGGATCTTCTAGTTTATGTTTATCCACCAATCAAAGGAAAGATTTTTGCAAATATTTGACTAGTTGAGTTCTTGCTTATTTATGCACTTAAATTTGCAATATGATATAGGTCAATAAAAGAGCTGCAGAATCATTGGCGGATCCGCAAGAGTATCCTAATTTGTTTGAGGACTGGCAAGTTTCTCTTGCCCTTGAGTCTAAAAGTGCAGAAAATAGGTATCCACTCTTCTTCACTGTTCAAAATCAGGTCAGGAATAATTTTACTTTTTAGCGCTGCAGAAGCAGAGTAATCCAAGATTGGAAATTGTGCCATCTAATTTGGGGCTGCAGTAGATATCACCATAATTACTGGCTGGCAATAAATTTTCTGCGGTTATGCATTGTTGAATCATTGTGGATTGCTTTTATGTCTTTTGCAGCGGCATTCATCCTCCTGCTGAACAATACCCAATTTATGCTGAGAAGTCAACGACTAGTCTTGTTGAAAGGTTCAGAAGCATGCAAATTGATGAAGAAGCCCCATTTGAAAATGGAGATCTGGATCAAGAGGTATAGTAAGCCAACTGATGACAAATAGATGTTTCTAATCGAGCTAAAATTCTGGAACCAAAGATAAGGGAAGCTGATTTGCGTAGTTATCATATGATTGCATATTTTTTGACTTTTTTACTCACCTTTTGAGTCTATATAGACAAGTGAAAAAACAGACATGGAACCCGTGAAACTACGGCTAAAGTTTGCTTTGGCCTTTTTCCTTTTTGGTGGGTGATTATTAACAAAAATTTTATGTTTCTCACCTCTTAGTTTTTGAAACTCTGTCACACTGTTGATGATTCTATCCAGTTGTAGATGGTGGATAGGATTTTAAACCTGTAGTTGGAGCAAACTTGTCAACTATCAACAGACTTATCTTTTAGCATTTGTTTAGTTAATTTTCTTTAATCTTTTTCCATGAAGGGATGCTTTTAGTGGTTTTATTTGTGTTTTGTGCGTCTTTGTTCCAGGAGGTCCAGGAGAATGGAGAAAATCAAGATGAAGGTGAGACTGTTGAGGAGGAAGATGATTCAACGAATGGTGTTGTTCTTGTAAATGGCGACCAGGGTGAAGAGTTGGGTGTAAATGATGAGAGAACAGCATCACCATAAAGGCAATTGGAGAATGTGAATATTTCTGGTGATTGATTCAATGCTCAAAAATGCATAATTGGTTTTTTTTCGTTTTCATTCTTATCATGGTGGTGGTTGCTGCTGCTCTCTTTCCCAATTTTTTTTCTTTTTCATTCTATACTATAATAACGAAATTCTTTGGTGTCCACAATTTTGTTTTCTTTTCCTTGTATCTGCCTTTCCCATTCTTATCCTTTGAGGATAATTACGTCTTTAACAAAAACAAAAAAAGAAACTGCCTGCGAAACATTACCTAATAACATTACATCTGAAGTGTGTTTTAGTTGTTTATTAGTAAGGTTTGATGTTCTTTCAAATTTTGTGCAAGTCTCAGGTCCTGACCTAATTGCATATGCCCAAGAGGGGGAAAAGAAAAGGCATGCTTGCTTTTGTATCATTATAGTGTCTAATAATGAATTTGGTGGTGTTTTGAATATTGTATAACATGATCTGTTTCCAGACACGCATCATAACAATCTAATAATTGGTTTTATTTAGAAGTCAATTGATGTTGATAGTTGATCTTTTCTTTGTTGAAACTGCAGTGTTTAAGCCACATCACTAGTTCTCATAACAACAGCTAGATCCAGCTGTTATACACCGATCTTCAGGTGAGAAATTCTTCCTATATAAAATATTTTCTTATTAAGTTCTGCTCACAAGCCTATTTTACTCGGTCACTCACCTGTGATAAATGGTTCATTTTCAGTTAAGAGGTCATGGAGTCACAACATGTTTTCTTAAAATTTTCAGGTTTTATTTGATTAACATATTAAATAACAAAAAAGTACAAAATTACTTGCTGGTTCCTTCATCTGAGCCTGCTCATTTGTTTACATCCTTAAAGATCCTTTAGCATACTGGAAGATTAATGAAGTTCAAAATTAAACATTATCATGAAACGTAGGCTGGGACCTTACTAGGTGTGATTGTCTTCAACTCATTCTTTATGTGTTTTAAAAAATCAGACCCACTGTTGGGGATTTGGTCCTATGGTTAGTTGAGCCCTGTCAATGGTTAATCCTACTAAAGATCTGCCATTTGTACGAAAGATCTTTGTTTGCTCTATCATTAAACCTTTTCGTGCATCTTGAATTGTGACCCATGAAATGCAGGGCGTTGTGGCATCATGTGGGTTCCATCTGATGTTATATTTTCCACAATTGCTAGCTCTACTTAGCTAGCAAGTCTCATATTTAGGAGCCATAATCTAATTTATTTGCTAATTTTGTCCTTGTTAATTCTAGATTTGTGACCCTTCACAGGAGTTTCCCCTTTTCTTTTCTCTGCAGGGTGGCTTGTAAAATGTTCCTGTGTACAACCTGGAAAGTTTCTCATGCAGTTCCTTTTACAACTAGTTATTCTTGTGACACTTCACTTTAACAGATGCAAAGGATGTCAAAGAAGAAAAGGCTCTCATAAGTATTGAATCCTATAAAGATTTTGATCAGATTCCTCACTTTATATTATACTCCTTATGTTAGGTTTGGGATAAATAGGTTAGAAAGAGAACCGACCGGGACCGATTGCTTCCCTTCCATGGCCAGTGATTTTGCAGCTAAAAATGAAATGAAATCTCTATCCTATGTATAACATGTACAATGATATGATGTGGTGTTCAGCATTAGAGAAAGTCGTTTTGTTTTTTAATGACCTGTTCAATGTTCGTCGTCCCGTGAATATTATTAATTTTTGGTGTTTTATGTTTGTGTGGTTAGATTGATTCGTTTTTGTGTTCATAAAGTTGGTAATCATTGTTAAAGAATGCTTAAATCATAGCCAATCATTTGGTTTACCTTCTAACAAGTGGGCATTTCGCTGCAAAGAACGAAAGGCTTGTCCGAAGCTCATTCCAACAAGAAAATAATAGATACCAAAACCTTTTAAACTTTATTAAGTATTTGTTACGTTAATTTTCGTATAATTGTATCTGCTTTAAGTTTTATATATGATGTTCTGGGTGGGTGGCTTCTGCCACAAGTGCATTAAGTTCAATGATATGGGTATGGTATGGGTTTAATAAAGTTGTATGAACATTCCCTAAAATGAGATTTTAGGTTTCCTTTTTATAATTGATCTTTGTTTGTTCTCATGTGCCGACAATTTCATGGTTTATGAAAAAGAAATATGTGGAGCTCCTTTCCATAAATTTCACGAGAGAGAAGCAGATGGCCGGCTCATAAAACCAGCTCCTAAAAGTGAGAGTTGCTTTTAGGTTCGATGAATTATAATTGATGCATCTTGTGCTTTATTTTATCTGTCCTTCCTCGCAGTTCCTGCGACACCAATTATAATCTACTGCTGGAAGGTGAAAAGTTTTAGTGGGGGAAATAGTTTTTTTTTTTTTCTTTTTTCCTTTCCTTTTTATGACACTGGAGGAAATAGTTTTTGGTGCCCTCCTATATTTGCATTATCTTTCGTATGATTTTTCAATGTAATTGTAACACCAACACATCCTAAAGATTTTCAATGTACTATACCATAAACAGCATACATTTTGTCTACTCAGTTTATATTATATAACTTAATAACATTTCGTGACGGTGTTATTTTCTGGAAACACAACTAAAGCTCCGAGCCAAATTGGAAGACAACAAAAAATGTGCTCTATTTGAACGAAAAGTGTGCAATGGTGTCACATTCTTACAGAGACCATAGGGGGGCCTTTACATAAAGGGAGGCTTGGCTAATCTTATCTTTGCAAGTGTACCAAGTTCTTGTTGATAAGATGAGAGGCCACCACATGGCACTAAACGGACAGTTGTATTTGGGACCACCCCGTTATTATTTCGTTGTTTTGAAGGGCGTCCAGTTCCTTCTCATCATGATGTAACGGTCAATTTTCGACCTTCCCATGAATTCAAAATTAAAATTGCTGGTAGCTACATGTCACTCTTTGACAACAAAGCATAAGGTGGAAGGAAGAAGCTGCTTTGAGCCCCTGGCCTTATTGGCTCTACCCTAATTTCCAAACTCTATATTATCTTTTTTTTTATTTTATATAAATGGTTGTCTAAATTACTTTAAATTAATCTAATTTATAAGAGAGGAAATTCAACTTTAATGCAAAGGAGTGAGTTTACTGTCCCGACGACTACCTGGTCAGGTCTTTTTTCAAATAAAAATAATAATAATTGATAAGAAGCTGGTACCTAGTACCTACTAGGAAGGAAGGAGGGATGTTTCACTCAGTTTTCAAGTAAAACCTCTCTCCATGTAATCCTAGCAATCATAATTTACTTGACAGTTTCACATTCAAAAAATCCATCCATCCATCGTCAACCATGAATTTGTGTTGACTTTTTTGGTTGTGGATTGTTTGCGTACAACTAGGAAGCAACAGAAAGAAATGCGTAGATGAATCAATAGTTGGTTTATCTCATATTTATCTTCACACCAGTTACAAAACACATTTTTAAAGTTTAAATTCAAACCCTGCTGCTGCCGACGAAAACCTATACAATATTATTATTATTATTAAGCTAATTAACAAGAAAACTTCGCAAGCAATGCAATTGCAGAAAATCTTTTAACTTAAATTCCGCTCTCGAATTGTGTCCGCAATTGGTGCGCTTGGTTTTTCTCCTCTCCCCAAATTTTTTTTTTTTAAAATTTTTTTCTCACGCGGCTTTCTCTTTGTCTTTACTTTTTGCTGCTTTTTTATTTTTTTATTTTATTTTATTGACCAAATATTTCGGAGATGATTACTACACGGTGATTATTGTGCTTGTTATTGTCATCATAGAATTATATAGAAAAAGCAGAAACCCTAATAAACCAATGCATTAATGACGGATTATATCTGTCCATTCTACCTACTACACCATAAAATACATACGTCTATATAATACGACCGTATAAGTCATACGCATATACGTATATTTTAATTTCTTTGGCCATTCAGATAGGTTCAAAGCTCAAAACTAGAATGGCTTTCACAAAAGAAAAAAACTATATATTTGTTTGAAGTTTGAACTCATCTCTTGACGTCAACTCCTTAGCAATTTGCTTGTTTTCTATTATAAAAGAAGAAAAAAAACAGATATATATTAATGCATGACAGCAAAGTTTTGAAGTGTATGAAAAACGTTAACGTAGATTGAAAATCAAGTGGGACAACAAATTCCACCACCTTTTGTAATTTAGCCAGCAAGGAAGCAGGATATTACCTTGATGAGTTGAGTTCATGACTTTGAGGTTTGCTTCGAGTTCTAATTCCTTTGACCAATTTGATCGACATGTCGTCTACTTTGAATTGTTCAAGCTCAGGCGGCCAGGAACGAGTCATCAATTTGCTACGTGGCCATATCTCCACCTTTAAAAAAATAGCCTAAAATGGCATGTGTATATATTTGGGAACGGTCTAGATTATCACCAAAAATAAAAAATGGATTTTTCCAGTTTCACTTAACCAAGTTGAAGTTTGAGATTGACAAGTGTGATGACTAAGCCTCACGGCTGGGATTGCCGGCTGGCAATTTTGTCCTGCTCAGTTGGCTACAGTATCCTACGTGGAAAATTATGGCCCCACACGGTTTCAAGTTTGATCGACTCATGACCTGTAAATTATCAGTTCATGGCACTCGGATTGGAACTAGACCTCAACATATCATATTTGTTGAGTTATCAAGATCACGAGTGTGTCTAGGAAAATATATATATCGAGGGACCGAATGCGCGAATAGTTTAGTTGAGGGGGGCCATACGTACATAACTACTCTCTAATTTTCTATGACACACTATTTAATGAATCATGACGACTCAACAAGTATAATATTTTCGTATATTCATACCGAGCGCAACGCCTTATCGCAGCCGAACCTCTCTTTTTGGTCCGTAGATGGTCTAGAAAATGCTCATATATAGATACCCTAGCTATATCTGATAAATTGTTCTTCTCAAGTTACGTTGAAATGGATATATAAAAGACGTTGCATGAGAATTTATCTTTGATGCATGCATGCATAAAAAGTAAAAATTTGATAAAAGTAGAAAGCACAATTCTCATGAAATAAAACTAGGGTTTTGACAAATGAGTGTGAGTACAAATTCTTCATTGAATAACTGCCTGCCTGCACGTCCCTTTATATATCCTCAGAATCCATAGATAAAGATTTTGTGGTTGGATTTATTTACACAACATCCAAGCTTCTGGCTAAACTACAATTTACAAAAGCAACATCATTCGAAAAAAGAAGACCTAAAACTTATGAAAACTAATAAATAAATGGAGTCATATGATGAGACTTGGCTGGCCTCAGAAATATATATATACACGTAAATTTATTTATTTATTCATTTATATGTAACATGCTTTCATTCATTGGCATTATTATATATTTTGGCATATTGCTTGAGAATTCATGTGAGTGTTTGTTTAATTTTCACCATTCATTTGGGACGGGACAGGTGGTTGATTGGAGGGAGCCTGAAAACTAACGGCTTAATTGGTTAACAATTATGCAAATTATTTAAATTTCAAGTGCAAGAATAACAATATATTAGTACCTGAACCCAAATAGAGAAGTTGAATTTGCTTGAGTGATTATAGAATACTATAGTAATATGGTTACGTGGTATATTTTGTACACGTGTTATATTATTATATTTATGATAAGTATATAAGATGTACTACGTAATCATATCATCATATTCTATAATTTCTCGAATTGCTGATGTTTCATTAAAATAACGTTTAGCAAAAATGCATGGAGATTTTAGGGTTGAATTTCAGGCTTTATATTGGGCAAACTAGATGTTGTTGAGCTCAATGTAGTTGACAATGCATCACACCCACAGAAAAAGATAACCAAAAAAGGAAAAAACGAAAGATAATCAGGTTGACAATGCAAGCAAATGTGCAATCTCATAGAGTCATATTCTTTATAAAAAGGAAAAACGAGGAGTCCAAATTTGAATGGTTGTGTTTTGATTTTTTTTTCATCTGAGGTTTGATCGGTGCTGCCGCTATCATTTAATCTTGGTACAAATTAATTAATTATATGATATGCACAACATTTTGAGACAAGTGGAGCCCTACCAAAATCAGATCAATCATTAAATCCCATCACACACAGTCACCAAAAAAAAAAAACAAAACAAAAAAAAAAGGGGTTCACAGATCTCATGTATTCAAAGTTAATTTACAACCGCAGCTCAAAATTCAAATTCTCAACCACAACCTCAAACAATTTAAAAGAAATTTTTTGTAAAATTAAATTAAAATTAACACTCAAAACGCGTTAGCAAAACGGTGGTTGGGGCTTTTTGCTTGTGTGTCTACAGTGACGTGTGCGTTTCGAGAAAAAAATTCGAGGGGGGGTAAAATCGTCTTTTAGATTCCAGGGTCCCAACTGGAGCGTTGTTGCGGTGGGTGCAGACGCGTACAGGGACGCGGTGCACTACACGAACGTGGGGCCCTTATTAACGCCGACGATCCAGCCGAGCAAGACGTGACGCGTGGGCCCTCCAGAACACACAGTTGCATGGGGCATGGTGACTGTGTCGCTTTCTGGAATTTGACCCAGTTTGATGCGGGACCCATCTACGTGCTGGAGAGAAAGGGCAGCAGCAGCAAACAAACATCTCCTGATTTTTACCATCATGGTGATGATGGGGTGAAAAGAAATGATGATGATAGTGCATCAGCATCGACGGTGATAAGGACGCGTATGAAGGTAACAACATGCATGGGATTCATCTTCATCTCATCAATCCAAATCAAATCTACCCCCTTTGCCATAAATGCTGCCGTTTTGGGAAATTGATGAAGAAAAGTAAAGGACTAGGTATAAATTCCTTCATTACATTAATCCGATCTGTTTTATTACTGCCGGCCAGTGGATTTACATTACATCATAGCTGGAATTAGACAATAATTATTAAACATTTATTGTTAAAACTAGTTTGGCTTAGTTACAATGCAATCTGCCTATCTATTTTCAAAATTCATGTCATAAGTTATTGGTGATCTTCAACCACCGGAATATTAGTTGGAGACATCGCTAAAGTTAATAAAGGACCAATCAGATTATTCAATGGTCATGGATAATTTATAAAAAGTTAGTTGAAGCAATGAGAGAGAAGGAAAACCCTTGCTCTCTGATAAAACCCTAGTCGTCTTCCTACTCCATCCCCTTTCTTTTCCTTCTACTCCTTCGTCCTCTGGATTCTTTTTTTATTTTTTTATTTTTTGTGTGTGATGTAGTTGAAGCAGTCGCCGTGAAACATTGCTGTCTTTTGACCCTTACATGCAAGGATAGAGCTCAAGTTGTCAGCCTTCGATATAGATTTGGAGCTACGAAGTAAGGATAATGTCGTGTGTTAGGTTGAACCAGTACGGCACTATGGGTTTAGTCGGTATAGCGTTATGGCTCTATTCTGGATGCTCGAGAGGATGTGTAACGATGGTCTTGTTTATTAGTTTTTTTAGTCTAATAATTTCCATGAACTATTTAGAAGTTTGATGTGGTTTGTTTTTTGTTTTTGATTTTTGATTTTATTTTGGCTTTTGCCCTTCGATACAGATTTGTCGTTTCTACAGTTGTAGGGCAAACTTTTATTGCAAGTTTGAGTACATGGGTTTATGGTTGCTGATTCATGAATTTTAATCATTTTTTGAGTTGCGCATATTCTCTCCATATCAATTCAACTTATTATTGTATTTGGTCACTAGAGAAATTGTATCAATATTCGGCACCTTAATTGCTTTGTATTTATTATTATTTTTTTATCTTATCGATAAAATATTATCACTCATTTATCAAAAAAATTATAATTAGAGATCTAACATTCCTAGGGATTCATTTCCCTCTTTGTTGGTTTAGAAAAAACTTACACTTTTTATTGTTTTAAAATGTTATTCATTTTTAAAAACCAAATGTTATACTCTATTGCGAAAATGAATGCCAATGTCGTTATGCATGGCTAATCATATTTGCACTTGTACAAGGGAGAACAAATTAATAGTAATAATTTGTTTAAATGAGAAATTAATAGTATTATGATGCATATGGTATAATCTATTATTTTTTTAAAGATAAAAATGAAGCCATATTGAGAGAGAAGAGAATCGAATTTAGAATATCTGATGTATGAAAAAATAGTATTTTTTTTGTGTGGTCAAAATGAATAAATAGTATTGAACAACAAGCCTGTGCCTATGATTTTTAGGAATAAGCCAACTGACTAATAAAGTTGTGAAAATGATTTATTGTTCTCTAATTATATGGTCAAGTGCCCTCCAAATGTCCGATGCGTATTGTGTTGTAGCCGCCGTGAGAATTCAGACATGAAAACGCACAAGGACAATGACGTAATTTTGTAAGAACGTTACTAGCAGTCCCATTTACTCCGAGAGAGAAAAGAGAGACTCGCGCGTGTTGCTCGGTTCTGACAAGAACAAATTCACTTCCCCACCACCATAAAGTGGATTGAAATCTCTTCTCTCTCTCATCTACCACTACCACCACCACAAATTGCTCCTAAATTTTCACATCTCGTGAAAAATTCATTTTATTCTCTTGAGATTAACCATTTACAAGCTACCAACTCCCCCTAACAACTTCAATTTATAAACATTACAATAATTATTGGTCAATATTATTAATAAGCCACCCAAATTTGCAAATTTGTAATATTTATTTCTTTTTTTAGTTAAAAAAAGTGGGGTTTATGACTTTATTCCTAACTTTAGCTTGTAGGGAGTTGAATAATGGGAATGGGATTCTGAAAAAAGAACAGAAAGGAGCAGTTTGAGAGAGAGAGAGAGAGAGAGAGAGAGAGAGAGAAGAAAAATAAAAGGATGAGAGAGAGAGAGAGAGAGAATCTGGTGGGCTTTGAGCTGTGATTTAGCTGTCTTTTGATGTGTAATCTCTCTCTCTCTCTCTCTCTCTCTCTCTCTCTATTTCACCAGTACAAACTACACAAACACACATCTCCAAAATCCCTAGAAAACAGCCCCCACTCCCTCCCCACCCCTTTCTTCCTCCTCAAACCCCAAACCCCCAAAAACTCTCTCTCTCTCTCTCTTCTTTCCTACATTTTCTTCCTCTCAGATCTCAAGGCCTCCAAAACCCCATTTGCAATCTCAGCAGAGAAAAGAGAGAGAAACAAAGAAAAGGGTTTTTCTTTTTCTGTTTAAATTTTCCTTCTTTCTTTTTTTTGTGAGCTATAAGCTTAAACAAATTTAAAGTGGCATTTGGTGATTCAGATGTCTCATGTGAGATGAAGAAGAAGACCACCCTCCTTGATCTCTCACTTCTTCTCATCACCTTCGTTCTCGCCTCCTCATCACTCTCTGTCGTCTGTGGTGCTCAGGAGTACCACCACCACAACGGCATTATCAGCCATGGAGCTCTCTCCCACGCCGAAGCCCTCTACATCAAGCAGCGCCAGCTCCTCTACTACAGGGACGAGTTCGGCGACCGAGGCGAGCTAGTCACCGTCGACCCATCTCTGGTTTTCGAGAACCAGAGAATCAGAAATGCTTACATAGCTTTACAAGCTTGGAAGCAAGCCATTCTCTCCGACCCGCTTAATCTCACGGGTAATTGGGTCGGATCTAATGTCTGCAACTACACCGGAGTCTTCTGCACAAAAGCCCTAGACAACAGCTCCATCCGAACCGTAGCTGGGATTGATCTCAACCATGGCGACATTGCTGGGTACTTGCCCGAAGAGCTTGGGCTGCTTGCAGATCTCGCATTGTTCCACATCAACTCCAACCGCTTCTGCGGGACTGTGCCTCACAAGTTCAAGCAGCTCAAGCTGCTCTTTGAGCTCGATATCAGCAACAATCGGTTTGCTGGGAAGTTTCCTCGGGTTGTTCTTCAGCTGCCAAAGCTAAAATTTTTGGATCTGAGGTTCAATGAGTTCGAAGGGACTGTGCCCAAGGAGCTGTTCGACAAGGACTTGGACGCCATTTTCATCAACCACAACAGGTTCAGGTTCGATCTGCCGGATAACTTCGGGAACTCGCCGGTCTCCGTCATCGTCCTCGCCAACAACAAGTTCCACGGCTGCGTTCCGGCGAGCCTGGGCAACATGTCGAACCTCAACGAGATCATTCTGATGAACAATGGGTTCAGGTCCTGCTTGCCGGAGGAGATTGGGATGCTCAAGAACTTGACGGTGTTTGATGTGAGCTTCAACCAGTTTTTGGGTTCGCTGCCGGAAACGATTGGAGGGATGGTGAGCTTGGAGCAGCTCAATGTGGCCCACAACTTGCTATCTGGGACGATTCCGGCGAGTATTTGCTCGCTGCCGAGGCTGCAGAATTTCACTTACTCTTACAACTTCTTCACCGGCGAGCCGCCGGTGTGTCTGGGCTTGGCGAGTTTCGATGATAAGAGGAATTGCTTGCCGAATAGGCCGGCGCAGAGGCCGGCGGCGAAGTGTAAGTCGTTCTTGTCTAGGCCTGTGGATTGTAAGTCTTTTAGATGTAAACCCTTTGTTCCTTCTTTGCCTTCTCCTCCTCCGCCGCCGCCGCCGCCTGTTGTGGTTCCTTCACCGCCTCCCCCGGTTGCTTTACCCCAATCGCCACCACCTCCACCGCCACCGGTTTTCTCACCACCCCCACCACCGCCTCCAGTTTACTCACCACCCCCACCACCTCCTTCACCGCTACCCCCACCACCACCACCACCACCTCCACCTCCCCCACCCTCACCTTCCCCACCACCACCACCGCCACCACCTCCCCCATCACCTCCACCACCATCGCCATCACCACCGCCGCCACCAACACCATCGCCACCACCTCCACCGCCACCAACACCATCGCCACCACCTCCACCAACACCATCGCCACCATATTGTGTGCGGCCCCCACCACCACCGCCACCAAATTCACCACCACCACCAGCTCCATTGAGCTCTCCACCTCCACCCTCTCCTTACCTTTACAATTCACCTCCACCCCCACCTCCTCATTCACCACCACCACCTCCACATTCACCACCACCACCTCCACATTCACCCCCACCACCAATTTATCCGTATCCATCACCTCCACCTCCCGTCCATTCCCCACCTCCCCCAGTGTACCAGTCCCCTCCACCACCACCACCACTTTGTATAGAGCCACCCCCTCCACCTTCCCCACCACCACCATGTATTGAGTACTCACCACCACCACCACCACCAACTCCCATTGTGTACTTGCCCCCACCTTCACCCTCACCACCACCTCCTGTCTATTCTTCCCCACCTCCACCAGTCTACCAGTCTCCTTCCTCACCACCACCGGTTCAATACAGTTCTCCACCCCCACCTGTTCACTACAGTTCCCCACCCCCACCACCCCCAATTCCATGTGAAACGCCACCACCTCATTCATCACCACCACCACCGTCGCCACCGGTTCACTACCATTCCCCACCCCCACCGGTTCCTTACAGTTCACCAACACCGCCAATTGTTTATGAAAGCCCACCGCCTCCCACTCCTGTATATGAGGGCCCATTGCCACCCATCTTTGGAGTTTCATACGCGTCTCCTCCGCCACCACCCTTCTATTGATGATTCTTTTGAGAATTTTCCTCCTCTAACCTTTCCTGGATCGTCACATCACACAAAACTACCCAGAGTCAGTATTGGCAGTCACGGCTTCTCTTCCCTCCCCACACCAACTCTTCTTTCTCTTTTGGGCAATTCTCGTCGCTCGTGGAGGAAGAACCAAAAAAAAAGAAAAAAGAATGAAATTTGGGATTGTATGCAATTCTTGAAGTTAATCACCATTTCGGCAACGGCAAACAAATGTCTCAAGAAGCAGAGAAGAGGTGAAAGAATAGATGTAGTATCATCAGTATAGAGTGAGAGAGAGGTAAGAGGAGAAAGTCTCTCCCATATTTATTTGAAATTGTTATGGATATTTGAGTTGTGAAAATAAAAATGGCAGAAAAACATTAGGTTGCAGAGAATGTGTATGTATAGGGATGCATTTGGAGACCGTAATTCAGGCTACAAACACAGCAGCAGCACCTTCCTTCTGCTTCTGCTGCTGCTGCTGCTATTGCTGCTGGGTTTGTGGTGGGTTTTATTGTTATTGTCTCTTTTATATCATAATCATACTTTTGTTTCTTCTCAATTTCCAAATTTTATAGTATAATCATGAACATTTTACATGTATTAATTCTCAGAGTTTACATGTTTCCACTTCCCTTCCAATTTGTTTCTGTTGTGGTATGAGATTGAATGAAAGCTGCCTGTGTCGTTTGTTCAATCTTCACTCAGTCTCCCAAAAAAAGCTTGTTGGGTTGTTGTTGAATGAATAATATTGATATCTGTATCAATCAATCAATCAATCATTCATTAAGCAAATGCAAGACTTTGTTGTTTGTGTCAATGAGATTCTGGGAAATGGAATTGGATTGATGGGGAATTCATGTGGTGATTGCATGCAGCATTTGATGTGTATGAATCATAAAGCAAATGCAAGACTTTGTTGTTTGTGTAATTGAGATTTTAGGAAATGGAATTTGGATTGATGAGGAATCCATGTACATTGCAGCATTGGTGTTTGTCAATGACACAGCACAGAGTCACAGAGACACCAGGCTAGAATTTTGTGGCCAGCATATTATATATATAATTCAGGAATTCAGGGATTAAGTTAAGGGCAATGGCTTTATCATTTTGTTGATTTTGCCAAGGTGATAGGTGGGTCATAGAAGGGGAGGAGGGTCCTTAATTTTCGATCGAGAGTGCAGGTCCCAATTAGCAAATTGAGATGATGGTAGGACCTAAGTCTCATATAGATTGGGTGGTGCTACATTCAATTCATGATCTGAGTTTTTCTTCATTAGATTAAACTAACATTGTTGGGGGCTGATATCATCATGATTCATGCGCATCTCCTAAATTCTAATATCAAATCAAATGTGGGATTTGAAATTTCGAATTCAAAAAAACTGGTTACTTCATGCTCACACTTCTTCCCCATTGGAATTTGAAATCCTCTTTCCTACTTTGCTCATGAAAAAGCTCCAAACGAGCCTTCTTTTTACTCCTTCCCATTCATCATCATGAATGTATGGTGTTTTGTCGTTGACTGTTGTCATTACACTTTTACTCTTTTCTCGTTATAAATCTTTACACAATCTCTCTCCTTTTTCCAATTAACAAATCTCAGCAGCAGAGGCTCCATTTGAAATAAAAAATTGAGTTGGAGCCAACTTCTTGTTGTAGCTTATTTGTAATTACCATCCGAAGGTCTTTTTTCTTGCATACCTGGTTACGTGAGTTCCTCAAGGCAATGAGTCCGCTCCCTTTCGGCTAAGTTCTAACTCCCATCCCTCTAGTGACTATAATAGGCACGTGCCATGTAAGTGTGCAAGTGGAAGTGGAACCATCCATCTTTAAAAAGTTCTGATATGGGGCACTAAGGCAGATTCAGCATTACACCAATGCTGTATTGCCACCATCCACGTAGAGCATCATCACATACATATAAATTGGTACTTGATTGCGATGATGACCCATACATATTGCCAACTTTCATGTGCTGTAGATTCACAATTGGCCAGTCTTTCATTGCTGCACTCAAACTTGGAACCCCATGCCGTGCAGAGTGCATACCAAAATCAAGTGAAGCTCATAATTCTATTCTACACCCTGCCAAGTACCACCCACCCCCTCAATTTTAGCAATTGGCTCTCCTCTGTCCATATATTTACAAGATCCTGCCATTGTTTCATGAAAATGACAACCCAAAACCAGAGAGGATCGTCAAGTCTCATATATCATGTGGTGTGTTGGGAAATTGGAGTGCGAATCAAAACAACTCAAGCTCAAATTTCTTGTGGGATTTTTCCCATATTCATTCATGTTATGGAAATTTGGAAAAGTAGCAATCTTTTTAACACATAAAGGATGATTTTTTAATTCAAAATTTTACAAAAACTTATAGCTTAAGTAGTTAATAATAGTTATTCTTGCACTTGAGGATTCGGTGTTCAAATCCCCTCCCTCACTATCGCTTGTAATAAAAATAAGTACAAAACTTTGGCCCGCTTAACATTTTTAGAGCCATTCTATTGTACTGGAAGTAAAGCTAAGCTAGACTGCATTCACATGTCCCTTTCTAGTTCTCTGTGGAAGGAAAACAAGATGCATAAAAATTCAATCGAAGGATGGTGATGTTTAATGGAAATGGGGCCTGATTGGATGAAGAGCCACATGGGATGTTAACGCTTTTTCACATCATATTTGTAACGCAAAATTTAAAATGCAACAAGTTGGTTGACTTGTTTGCATTACCTGAAATAGGGACTTAACTGCCATTTAATATGTATGGGCCTCTCTCTCTCTCTCTCTCTCTCTCTCTGTGTGTGGACAGCCTGCCTGTGTGATTAGGTCATCTCAGGACCATATGAAAAACAGAAGTACTTGCATAAACAGAGGAAAAATAAAAAGTAGAAGAGAAACATGGATGCCATTTCCAAAACCCATATGTATAAAAAAAAAATATTGCTTCTTTGTTTTGTTCTTTGGCCTCTAATAAAAAAAAAGTCATTACTTTTCGAAAGTGTATTTGGCAAACTATTGAAGATGGCCGGCAAATTCTAGCTAATCATGATTCTCCATCTACTTAATTAATTCATTAATTAATGGGCATAGTTGATTAGTTCGCTGCCACAAAAGTCTCTCGCATAGAAAAGTCGAGGAATCATTTATCATCTACTTAATTTTAGCAGAGCTGCCTTATTAATGCAGCTTGGTGTACAAGTGTTGACTCAATAATTAAAATGTTTCACCTATCGAAAGAAAATTTGAAAGCCAACGAGGTCTAGTTCAGTGAAAAAATATCTTGATTTACAAACTAATAATCTCAAGTTCGAACCCCATCTCCATTGCACCTTGATTGGTAGTGTGTATGAGAAATCTCTTCCTCCTTGTAGTTTACACTATCGCTTGTTTTTAAAAATAAAAATAAAAATTGAAATGTTTCATATTAAAAGAACAAAGGCAGCTAGCCCAAAACCCATCAAAAACCAAAAATAAGTCTGAAGTCTGAAATTGGCTTTTGTCATTAGTTATGGAAACAGGCCTGAGTGAACCAAGGAGCCCAACAACTTATATTACATCTGCACTTGACCATTTTGGGCCTTAAAAAGATTTGGAGTTTGAGCTAAGCGTCTACAAATACAAATCAGAGACCATTAACTTTACCAAACAATCTTTAACCCAAAGCCCATAACTAGAAAAAGGCCTGCCCTTCAAAATCTCCTACCAAAGTTTCCTTCCATTATATCTTCACTTACTTTTTCTTGTCTTCACTTGTGGCTTTTTGGCAGTGCGAATCTCCACTCCTTTCGGCCCTTTCTGTGTCACATCACATCTCATCTGCAAACATTTTACAAAACCAGGCCAGTCGGAACCCAAAAAGCAAGTGAAAACGAAAACCAAAGTTATTTGATATAATCTTTTCTATTGAGATGAGCAATATACTAAATTCACTCACACTATACCGGATGTTAGAACTCGAATTCAAGATTTGGGAGCAGTGACGGACTTATTAAGGCGTAAGGAGATGCACTACACCTCCCATCGTCGAAAAAGCCATTATAAATACTGCATATTGCACCTCTCCTCAACCTTAGAGTTGCACAGCAAGTGTTCGACGAAAAACGTAAGAGAAGTCTTGTTGCATTATGCTCTAGTCTTAATTATTATTTTTTAAATCTTGGGATTATATATATATATAAAAAAAACAGGAATCCTGCCATTGCTTGGGCTTTAATTGGGCGCGCATAATTCCTTATTTAAGTGGGATTAGGAGTTCTCTTTATTTAATTAGACTTTAATATGACTTGCACAATTCCTTATTTAAGTGGGATTGAGAGTTCTCTTTATAAAAGACCAATTTAACATCATCCTATTTTATCAAGTGTGTGTGCATCACAAGAATTCTGCAGTTTTTTTTCCTTCTTGAGTACGCCAATCCAAAGTAAGTCGGATGTATATTTTTTTTCTTCTTGAGCAAACGCTAATTTTGTTTATTCTTGTTTTAATAATTTTTTTCTTTCTTATTTAGCTCTCTCTGTATTGCACCTCCGCTAAAAAGTTCTTGAGTTTGCCGATGCTTGAGAGATCAATTGTACACTAGTGAGTTCTTTGCCAAAGATTTTTTTTTTACACAGCTTAATAGTTGATTTAATTATGATGACCTATGGATGCGTAATTATGAGCAAAGGACCAGTGTGAGTTGATACCATTAACAACATAAAGTATAAATCTTGATTTAACAGAAGATCGCTCCTTGATTGACGGCGATGGCCTAAAACATCAGCCTTTGAAAATTACCCACATCTTGGGTGAAAAAAGGAAAAGGCAAAAAGTGAAAGTAATTATTTAAATATTTCATTTGTTAAAATTGTGATGGTGGCTCAAGTTACGAGCACGTGCATGCACGGATCCAAACATAAATAAAAGATAACGTAGCAGTCTCAGAAACTTCATACAAGATTCCTTCTTTCATTTGTCTCTTCTTTTTCTTTTTCTTTTTTAAATAATGCATTTATTCTTTTTATTTATTTTTTATAATTAATTATATGGAGCTCCGCCGAATCGAAAAGTGAATGTTCACGTTCATCTATATATATTCCGTTAGATATTATCGTCGTCCGTCTGGTTTGCAACGATTATTTTGTTAATAAAAAACAATCTTATTATTTTTACTTAATTAAAAAAAATCTCATCTTATTGTAATTAATTAAAACAATCAACATATTATTATTATTATTAATTTTGATTTGGAGAATTTATAAATAAATATTAAACTGTTGTTGGCACGTCGTTATTCCAAATACTTATGAAATGAGTTTACGGAAAAGATGAAAAGAATATACGGTTTGTATTTATTTAGGAAAAACAGAGGCCATGATCATGATTCATGGCCACCATTATAACTAAAACATAATTATGTTGGGCATGTACCAAATCTGTTTGGCGTGGACTAAACCTAATCAGGATTAATGAGTGCATTAATTACCCATCATTTTAATCTTTTCTGCAGCAAACAGAAATAAAGAAGAAGTAAAAACTAGTTTGAAGGAGTGTTTGTTTTTGTCTTAATGCGTAACGCAATTGTTTTTATACCTTGAAAGATACGATACGACTGAGAAGCGGAGTAGACAGTAAAAGCTTTACGGCGGGAAAAAGAAAGAAAGGAAGGAAACAAGGCAAAGCAAAACCTACTCAAAGCCAAAGCAATTACTATATATATCTCTCTCTATCTCTTTCGCTTTCTCTATGTCTATTTAGTAATTTCCCTTCTCGCGCGCGCTCTCTCTCTCTCTCTCTCTCTCTCTCTGTTTTGTCGTAAAGACTTTGAAACACACAGAAAACACAGAGAGAGTTTCAGAGGTCCTGCTTTGTTCTGTCGTACGTCCATTTGTGCATTGCCAGTTTGCCACCTTGGTCTCCCACTCTTTCTTTCTCAGGTACTTTCTCTCATTCATTCAAAAACAAACCTTCAATTTCTGTAATTTCTGTCTTATTTTCTCGACGGCTTTTTTGTTTTGATTTCTGTAAGTTGTTCTAGCTAGTCAAAGATTGAATCTTTTCTTGTTTTTTGTGTGTGTGTGATTGATTTGTACCTGGGTGTTTGCTCAAATTTGATTCTTTGATTACATTTTCAGTTTCTTTTTGTCTGTTCATTTTGTACTGCAAATCCCAAGAGAAGCTTTTTATTTAGCATTGTTCCGATGATCACTAGGGTACCGTAGGCGTAAATGCTTGATTTTGTCTTTGTATTTTTCTCAACAACCAAGCAAAGAGTAAAGTCAATTGTTTTCATATATTACTTTCTGGGACTAGTCCCCTTTGCCTTCTCCTGGGTTGTCTTGTTTTTTGTTGTGCTCTTTGGACACAGCCTAAAGAATATTTATATTAGCTCTTTATCTTTTTAGGACCCAGATTCATTTGGGTACAACCACCAAAAAAAAAGAAAAAAAGAAAAAGAAAAGCCTGGGCTAGCATAGCGTTTGAGGGTATAATCGTCCTAGAGTAAGTAAGTTCTGGAGTTCAGTGGAAGGGAAGGGAAGATATTCAGGCACAGAGCACGTTTGGACTGGAAGAAATGGTCTTTTAGTTAATAATATAAAACAATACAATTAATAAACAAAAAGGCAAAGAAACCAAAACGAAAAAAAATTCTGATAGCTTGGGCTAACACGTCACCTACCCCCAGGAGTGGAGCAACAAATCAACGAAATGAAAGATTCTTTCTTTTTGTTTCTGCTTCATCAAAAAGTCTGAACTTGTGGGGTCCAATCATAAAGCTCTGTCTCTCTCTCTCTAAACAAGTCGTCTAAAACTAAAAGCCTCAAGCAGAGAGCCATTTGGCGTGTGTGCTTGCTTCTATTCTATGCTCCTGCATTGGTTTGATTTGAACTGTTGTGCAAAGAATCAGGCTCCATTATCAATCAACTAGGAGAATAATATGCTCTTCAGCTCTCTCTCTCTCTCTCTCTCTCTCTCATCAACTATACAATTCTTGTCGTACAATACACGTTTGTGTTGTTATGCTCCTTTTGGGCAGCAACTCAACTGGAAAAGGCATCACAGTTAATATCTTGTGATCACTTTCTTTGAGACGTTGAGAATGTTTTCATTCCAAAAAGCAAAACTGAACAAACCAACCACCTCAAGGATAATGTTTATCAATAAATGAGTTTGAGTGTTTATTACTTACAAACTTTGTGCACAAGTTGCTTCTTTTGGGCAGGAATTTGTGCACAGCACAAGTATTGTGATGATATAGTGTTTTACTTATATATAGAATAGAAAGATGGGGTTGGGGAAAGGTATGTGTTTAAGTTACATTTTTGGGCTGGACAGAATCTATGATGACTCACAATCACAACCCATGTTGCTAATACTTGCTGAGATTTGAGCCCAACATTTCAATGGTCAGTTTTGACGCTTAGGTAACTGTATCTGCTCCTATGATGCATGTGACCTTTTTTTTTTTGGGGTGGTATTTTTCAACTGTGCACGGGAAGACAGAGACTGAGAGTGACAGAGAGAAACCCAACTGGTTGTTTTGCTAAACTGATGATTTCTGTGAAGAACAGGAGAGCCTGAATGGAGTAGAAATGGAGAGCGGTTCTGCAAAACTCCAGTTTAAGTCATGGCTCAGCCAATTCCGCAATGGCTCCAATCCTTGGATGGCCAGATATGTCTACGGCTTTATGTTCTTAATAGCAAATCTTCTGGCATGGGCCGTCCGGGATTATGGAGGCAACGTGTTGACGGAGATGGAAAGTAAGAATCGCTCTTCTCTGCTCCTTTCCTTCATATCATGCTCCACATTTTTATTAACACCTCTTGGCTGCTGCTGTGAGTATGAGTTCAGGATTAAAAGGATGCCATGGTGTGAAAGATTGTTTGGGTGCACAAGGGGTTCTGCGTGTCAGCTTGGCATGCTTTGTATCCTTCTCTGCTATGCTTTCTTGAAATTTCCTGCGAAAAAGTATCAGTCTTTGAAGGGTTTCAATATAAATGCCAAACTTGTTATATCACTCTTCTTGACCTTTTGTGTAACTGTCCGTTAATTTTTGCTGTTTTGTCTCCGAATGGATTAAAGTAAACTAAGCCTTAATACTTGATCAGATGTTTTATTTCACAATGTTTCTTTCGACGGCTGGTGCATCAAAGTTGAAGGAGCCTAGAGATTCATGGCAATCTGGATGGTGGTCTGCCAAGATTGTCCTCTGGGTTACTTTCATTATTATTCCCTTTTTGCTTCCTGCTGCAATCATTCAGCTCTATGGTTAGTATAATCCCATTTCACAAAAACCTCAAACTGTTTTTTTCTTTCTTCATTTTAATTTCATTTCAAAAATACCCAATTTCTTGTCACTAATACAAATCTTTTGGCAGGGGAGATTGCGCATTTTGGTGCCGGGTATCATTCTATGCTTTTATTAATTCCTGTCTTTATCATGTAAATTTTTTCTTTTGAAATGTGTTTCCTGAAGTTGGAGACAAACTAAAAATCTTAGTCTTGTTTTAACAAGTTTTAGTATTGTATTGTTTATCAGGGTATTTCTCCTGATTCAGCTAATAAGCATAATAAGTTTCATTACATGGCTGAACGATTGTTGTCAGTCTTCCAAATCAGAAAGATGGTAAGACTTTGTTTAAACTAACTCAGGTCTCTGCTTGTTTGGGTATTGAAAACAAATTCCATGTAGCTACTAGCCATATTCATTACTTGGATTTTGCAGCTAATTTAAATTTAGGTTTTCACTGCAGCCAAATTCATATCATGCTACTTGCAACTACCGCATATGTTTTATGCTTAACGGGGATCATATTGATGTACATATGGTATGCCCCAGAACCATCTTGCCTCCTCAACATTTTCTTCATTACCTGGACATTAGTACTTCTACAACTCATGACCAGTGTCTCTCTCCACCCGAAAGTAAGTTCTGGTTATCACCTTGCCTTCTACTTCATTCTTGTTCTAATCTGGTTTGCTTGCTAACTTCCACCTGAAATAGGTGAATGCTGGAATTTTGACTCCAGGGCTCATGGGGCTCTATATAGTATTCATCTGCTGGTTTGCCATTAGAAGGTAGGGTTTTTAATCTCTTCTCCGGCTGCACTTAAATTCTTGTTGGATGATATGCCATGCTTCCTTCACAGTTTTGAGCCTGCAATCAAGAGATGTGTATCGACTTTGAATGAAGTCTATACCTGCCTATGAGTTTGGTTGATATATTTCTTTCAGAGAATATCTGTCATCGAAATTTGTTTGCTTTAACGCGCAGTGAGCCATCAGGGGAAAGTTGCAACAAGAAGGCAGAAGCTTCAAACAAAACAGATTGGCTCACCATCATAGTAATACTCTACTTAATGATGTTCATATAAATTCTAAATGCATATTAAGTCTGCTACTTCTATGGCTCACCCCTTACTGATATTATCTTGATTCTAAACAAAGAAGACAATGAATTATAAACACTAACATGTATGTAGTCTTCATTAATAGCACCATGTACATAAGGTTTAGAACTTCCGTTATATGTATTGGAATGACCAACAACAGGCCCTGCAGAAACTTTTGAGTTTACACAGCTTGCATTGCAAACTTTCATCTCTTTCTTGTCTCCCACACCAAAATGTGACAATGACTCATTTGTTGACAGAGCTTTGTCATTGCCGTACTTGCGATGGTTATTGCAACATTCTCAACGGGCATAGATTCTAAATGCTTTCAGGTTTGCTCGACTGCCCGAATAACCTCTAATTGGTCATTTATAGCTCCCTTAAAATGCACCTGACAGTATCTGCAGTTCAGGAAGGACGAGACAGAATCCGAGGATGATGTTCCTTACGGTTATGGCTTCTTCCATTTCGTGTTTGCCACAGGAGCAATGTACTTTGCAATGCTGTTGATTGGTTGGAATACTCATCAATCCATGAAAAAGTATTTTCTCCTGTCTTGTGACTTCGCTATTAATTTACATCTTTGTGAATAAATTGAACACCCTTCTTCTTTCTTGGTTCCTCAATAACTTGCTCCCCTTCTGCAGATTTACAATTGATGTGGGATGGGCCAGCACATGGGTGAGGATTGTGAACGAGTGGATCGCTGTCTGCGTGTATTGTGAGTATAAGATTCTGCATTTGAGTTTTGGATGTCATGTGGAAATTGTTGTTTCTGAGAGGAAATTTCTGTTTTGCAGTATGGATGCTGGTTGCTCCAATCATATGGAAGAGCAGACAAACGGCGGAATCTGCATAAGTTAAAACAAATTTGTTTCACATCTGCCTCATTCATCAACCGTTGTAATGTGGGAATGTCTAAGCCTTGGCAAAGAGAGGATCGAAAGTTAGAAACTATGTGCATACTCAAGAAGAACCTCAGGTCATGGACAGCTCCACCTTCCTCTAATCTAAGGGCCTAGTAAAAAGTTAAGGAGGTATAAAAAAAGAGCATACAAGTTACCCAGATACCTAGTGTTGTGAATTCATAACACTTCCTTGTGCATATAGTGTGAGAAAATCCATTCCCTGTATGGTAGAAGAAGGTAGCATCTTGTTAAATGTTACAATACTGAAAAGCAAATGTCTTTAAGTGAAGGGTTTTAGATGATACTGAGCTTCTTGTTTTCCTTTTGAGGTCCATGGTTTGGTGCATGGTTGTATCATTTTGTTTCCATTCTTTGAACATTTGATTAGACGATTTTTTTTAAATTTTTTAATGACAACTTTAATACAACAAAAGTAATAAACTGATCAAATTATCTGACATACTAATTAATTAATCATGTTAAACTAGAACTAACTAATTAATAAGACAAATATAACATAAGACATGCCTCGATGGTTCGGAGTAGGACCAGGATCCGTCCGCTCGAGGATCTTGTAGTTTGTGATTTCGAGTCCATGTCATTAGAATGTAGAGAGGAGGAGAAGAAGAAGAAGGGCGCTCTTGAAGAGGAGGTTTGGTTGGGTTTGATTTGAACACGTGAGAAGCTTTTCACACTTGGAAACGTGAACATCAAGGTTGTATTATTCGGTTTGCTTTGAGTGATTGAAAGCAAAGCACAAATGAAAAGCCAAAACCCAATAATGCCCTTTCCGTTTCTGTAAGCTAGTAGGGTAAAAACGAGAGTGTCTATTTATAGCATGTTTATTAATCCGTAATTGGATTAGGATGAATTGAATTGAGGAGGAGTTGGATAAAGGAGAATTAGATTCTGAATTACTATTGAAGTTGTTTACTAAACCATATGAATTGAGAAAAGTTAGATTTCAAATTCATATTGAAATTGTTTACCAAATCATATAAAATTGGGGTATGAGTGGTTCTAATTACTAAAATGTCCTTGTTGTTAGGTTAAAGTAGATGACAACTTTTAAAATTTTAAAATTGTGTGAGGATATAATAGGTAAAAAAAATATAAATTCCTAATGGGTTAGTTCTCCAAGAATTAGAATATCACCTCTCACTCACGAATTGAATTCCTTCAAAATCAGTAATTCAATTTCCTAATTTTGTGTAAACTCTACTTACTTTTCAATTCCTTGATGTGAAATAAACGCAGAAATCCTCCATAAGTGAAATTCAATTCCTGATTAAAAAACACACCATTAGCCTTATTCACGAATCAAGAGCTATTGACAAATTACCCTTTCGCAATTCAAGACATATTTAGCTTGAGGCTGCAACATTACTGGAAATTAGGCACCAAGGCAAAGGCCGTAAAATCATACTTATCACAGAATATCATCTGATCGTATTAACATACAAACTGCATTTCACTGTAAAACCATTGTTACTGTTTCATCAACTTCCATAAACTCAATGAGCTCACAACACAATGAAGAGATTGCAAAATCATACAACATACCAGGAAAATAAGAAAAAATGGAAACAAAAAAAGAACTACAAGGGGCAGCTAAAACAAAAAAATAATTAAACTCGTAGATCACCCAATAGAATGGCTTGGCTGGGCGAAAAATAGATACCTAGGGTCCCCATTGAAGCAGGCAACTCTACCACTTTATCCCCTTTTCAACTATATACTCTTTTTCTCACTTTCTTACAACAGCAAACAAATTGTACATGACTGATGTTGACCTTCTGACTCTTGACCCAGGGGGGGATGATCCAAATAACTCTTTAGGCAGCATCAGATAACTTAAAATCTACCAAGATAGAAACCAATACTTTCCACCCGGCAATTCGACGGGCAGCAGCAGCAACAAGATGATGCTTACCCTAAATGGGATTAGAGACACCTTTTTCTTTGCATCTACCCAAATGGATTTCCTCCAGCAGACAAGTAAGGATTTGGGGTAGCAGGAGCTGAGAATCTACCTATCAGCTGTTGATCTGTATTCAATGAAGCAAAAGCAGAACCCTCGCTGCCAAAGCCCACTGCTCCTTGATACCTACAAGTATAACGATTATGTAAGGGAAACCACTATCAACAGATCACTTCATCTGAATGCATAAATTACTCTGTACACATGCATAATTTTTTTGTTTGGGCTAAAGGACAAAACACATGCAGAACTTATTTATCGGAAATGCAAGAATATTTGAAGTTCCAATCGATGTTGTAACACCCGCATTGGTGAAACCATGGGGGACAGCCAGTAAAAAGGCAAACAAAAATGATCAGTTAGAAAACTTCAGGATGAGGATTCAACTTGGAACCTGCCCTCTGAAAGAGAAGCGTAGCTACCTAGGTATAACCACACCATGTGACGGCCAGTAAAATTAACCCCAATTCTATCATACAACATAGAAGAACCTTAAGGAAATTAACTGGAGGGCTTTACTTGTCATGACACTATGCCAATAGCCCCTAACTTACCTCCAATCTAGGGTAATATAAGGTACAAAAGAAAAACTGAAGAAAAAATAAGAATACTCAGAGAATTTACTCGCGTTTAATGTTATCCAATGTTTATTGAATATATAGTAAGAAAATATTCAAAAGAAAAAACCCAAAATTTATGGTTACCCGGAAGGTGGCATGCTACTCGGAACTTGTTGCACCATGTAGGCTCCTGAGATTATCAAACCACAATTCAGCTCTCATTGCCAACAAAAGGGAGAATGAGAAAGTATTTTTCATTATTTACTAGAAGAAAAAAAAGGAAACCAGCATCATCTTACTTGGAGGCATTTGTGATGCATATTGTGGTGCTTGGGGAGGCACTGCTGAAGAATATGATGATAACTGGGGAGGCACTTGTGATGCATATTGTGGTGCTTGGGGAGGCACCGCTGACGAATATGATGATGACTGGAGCGGCATCCAAGCTGATGAGGGAGTATTGAGGCTGGAAGTGCGCACTAAACCTGGTGGGGACAAAGACTGGACGTTTGGTAGGGCAGCTTGAAAGGATGCCGCAGAAGGAAACTGCATTACAAATAAAACACATCAAAGAAACTTCAAATATATTTACGCATCAAATGAGGAGTTATTAAGAACATGTAGAGTTAAGGAAAAAAAAATGCTTTGATACTGATTTCAGCTAACAAAGCAAGTTTTATGGTGAGCTATTTATCTGAGAAAACTAAGTCAAATTTATCAGGCAACCATTGAACCCAAAAACTTAAGCTGTTAGGAACGAACCAACAATGTATACCAAGCTAACACCATCCCTCAACATGTAGTCACATCCTGCACATATAGAGCCGGACAGATACACACAAAGAGGAATACAGAGGTACCGTCCGACTCTATCCTTGCAAACTGACAAATAAGAGTGGCAAATGAGGATTGAAGATTTCAAACTCATGACCTCTTACAACCAAAGCTCTAATGCCATGTTAGACGACGCAGGATTCTAAAACCTTAGTTGTTAGACAACCACAAGATTTTAAAAGCTTAAGTTGTTAGACAAACACATGATCCTGAAAGCTTACCTTGTTAGAGAATTGGCCAACAATGTATATCAAGCTAACACAGACAACAGAAATGCAATAACTAGGATCAGTTGAAATGAATTGAAATCACATACTGTTGAGGCTTGTATTGGAGGTTCACTGTTGACATCAAAAGGGTTTGCTGACTTTGATGACTGCTGAAACGTAGGCATAGGCTATAAAGAAACAGAGATTCAAATGCAATGAGAACAACAAAAGGTTTATACAAGTTATTTTTTGGAAGAGAACCAACTCATTATCTTTAAAAGGTTGAGTTGAGAAAATACCACTGCAGTGTTATATTGCATAGCGAACCCCATAGCACGAGGAGGACCAGTTTGCCATCCAGGAACTGGTGCAGGAAAGGATGAAAAGTTCATAGCAAACATATCCTGCAATCAATTCAGCTTTAAATAAATAAAGAAATGCAAAAATGCATACATACATACATACATGTATGCACGCATGCATATAAATAAAAAGATGGTTAAAGTTTAGGTCCAATTGCACTTTGGTCCCTGTAGTTGTAATTTAAACAAACTTACCCCTATAGTTTGCTAGCATTTTCAATATGTCCAAATTTGCATTTTTGTCAAATGGTTTATGAAAAATTGAAAATGGTCCAAAGGCAAAAGAATTTACACCTCAGAATCACTCAATTTCAAATTTGTCACATTGGTCAATTTGGCTAGGTGAAATTAGTGAAACAGTTCACATTTTCTGTAAAGGAATGAGACACAAAATGTAAATTGAAAATGCTAGCAACTATAGGGTAAACTAGTTGAAATTAGAGGGGTTAAAGTGGAATCGGACCTAAACTACGAGACCAAAAAGTCCAATTTACTAATATATTAAGATTTCAACAAAGCCCAATAAAAAACATAATTACCGCAGGAAGTTCTCTTCTTCCACTTGGTTTTGCATCACCAGCTGAAGGTTGTGATGCAATAGTACTAACATCATGGCCAGATCTTGAGGCATCTTGTTGTGCATGTGGTGCAGAGATACTTGGCTGACCTTGTGCATGTGGGGGGTGTGTTAAATTCCATGGCTGCCAAAAGTGCCCACAATAAACAAGGAGAAAAAAATCAAAAAATTGTAACGAAATACAAAAACAATATCAACAATACCACCACAAGGTCAACCTGATTGCTTGAAGCTCCATCAACTGACGGTATATATTGTTGAGCAGCAGGCTGAATACCATTAGCAGAGTATAAAGAAGGTTGCTGATGCTGCATGGTAGGCCATTGCCCGGAAGTAGGATCTTTAACAAGGAAACTACCACCATTGACTGGGAATACTTGAGCCAATCCTGGCGCAGGAACCGGAGCACCAACAGGGGAAAATGTAGACACGCTGCTTGATGGTGCAATTGTGGGAGCACCCATATTACCTGTAGCTCCAGAAACATAACTAGGGCCAGGTGCTGAAACCGACAATTGTGATAGCAGAGATTCCAACGAATTCACATTCGCAGGAGCTTGAGGTGCTTTCACTTCTGGAGCAACATCAAAAGAGGCCCAATTGTTGTCATTGGTTGAATTTGCTGGCTGTGGGTAGGATTGAGCTACAGTAGTTTGTTGCGGTTGAGGAACTGCAGCAGCAGGAGCAGGTTCAGGATCAGCATCAAAATCAATTAAACTTCCAGAAGTCTCCAGTTTCACTTCCACTGGATTCCCATTGGTGGATCCCAAGCTGCTGGACGACGCAGTTCTCTGCAATTAAAAACAGTACAAGAGCAAGTTTAGTATATTATTATGGGAAAGTTAAAATAAAAATAAAATGAAAATCCCAAACAAAACAGCATGCACTCATCTTCTATATAACAGAACTAATACATATATCATTAAGGAAAAGTGTGTGAAACATTGAATAGGTAAGCTGCATGATGATAAGCTTTGTAAAGCAAAGTAAAAGAAAAATACCAAAAAGCAAAAGAAAAAGAAAAAAAACTTCAACTGGAATAATGGAGGTATTGAGAGAGAGAGAGAGAGAGAGAGAGAGAGAGAGAGAGAGAGAGAGCATATATATGATATACTTGTCTATGGTAATAATGAGCAGTAATCGAACTCAAAGTAACAAAACACAACACAAACCAGAAATGTATGAATTTGTTAGTTCAAGCCAATTTAATCATAAAGCTGAACTTATTAGTTAGAAAACAAAATGCTCCTGCTAACTGTTGATCACTATAGTTCGGAAAGTACAGATGATCAAATTGAAGGCATGTAGGGGATCACAATAT
The DNA here is from genome assembly GCF_902201215.1 of Prunus dulcis. NCBI lineage: Eukaryota > Viridiplantae > Streptophyta > Magnoliopsida > Rosales > Rosaceae > Prunus > Prunus dulcis. The sequence goes on along the minus strand of NC_047656.1, from coordinate 19,030,892 downwards.
ATACTTCCCCGTAACAGCTGAAGCATTGTCCTGGCCTCACATGTTAATGAAAATGGTGTAATACAGGCATATGCATTACTAAACCATCAAGTGTTCAATTAGAAAATGAATACTTTAGGAAGACTCACCTGTGTCTGCACAGAGCCATCAGCAGCCCTGGCACTGTTACCTTTTGGAGGTTCAATTATACGGAGAGGTATTGTGTTATCTCCCAAAATATCTCTAACAGGCCGTACAATAGGGGGGCTGGACGAATCTAGATCTCTTGGTCGTTCAGGTGATTTAGCATCCAGCTTAGAATCTCCATCGGATATTCTGCGATCATCATTTCGCCTCCCATTTCCAAATCTATCTTCTCGACGCCAATCATTCACAATTTCAGGGCGACCAGGACTTTTCTTATAATCATTATACTGCCGGGCTTCTAGATCATATCCGGGACTTCTTTGCCCATCATAACTTCTTCCACCAGGACTAGACCTTTCACTGTAACGACGCTCATATGTATCATCATATGGTGGGCTTCGAGAGCCTCCCTGATATGAATCCAGTCTTCTGTTTTCATAAGAGTCTTCCTTCTCACCCTGTATGACATGCAATTTACAACTTAAACCCAGAGACATTTGAAACACTTTCATCACGGTATAAGTATACACTAAACCAGTGTGTTGACTTTAGGTCTATATGGTAGCACCTTGTATTCAAAATAATGTATCTTGGGATAAAGGATAGCTTACCATTTTCGCCCTTGGAGGCTTGTCCAAGTTTCTCTCACCAGTATATCTTCTATCCACATACACGTGCTTAATAAAGTCTCGAAGTCTCTCAACATTACTGGAAGCAAACATTTGAATCAGAACCGTAGTCATTACTATCAAAGTAAAACAGAATAAAATGAGTATTAACCTGCTGTCAGGAAAGGAATTACGTTGCGGGTCCAATTCTTTATGATAAATTTCCTTTGCACGCTGTAATTGGGAAGCAGAGACGAGCCCGAGATAAATTGAGAAGATTAGCAGCAGATAAAAAGAAAATCACACATATTTCTAAGAACTCAGAAGAAATGCATACGAATACCTGATTTCCCCCTTCTTGAAGGGCATTAACTTCTTGTGAAGTAAATTTGGCCATTGATACTGATTTTACTCGGTGCGTGAACTCCCGACTGGAAACATTTTCATGTAATTAATACAATGCAAGCAAACCAACAAGTAGTGTGCAAGAAACACTAAAAGTGAATATTTGAAAAAGAATTAAATAAATACCCCTGCATCCCCCTCCCCCTCTTCTGTTTCTACACATAGAAAGAAAAGGAATAACTCTTAAGAAATAATGCAGCACAGCACATCATGACTTACTGTATTCCACTGCAGTTTGTGCAAACAAATGTCCAGAAATTCGTGCAAACATATTGTGGCCCCTGCTTGGTAGAAAATAACATTAAAAATGAACCTGAGCACAAAACAGAAGTATACGCACATGCACTCTTTGAACTCAAAACCCTAATATTAGTATCATCATGACCAATGTATTGCTCCCACTCTGCAATGCAAGAACACCTTTAAAAAAATGGTTAAAAAGAAGCAACAAAACTTTGAGAAATAAATATGCACTACAGTTCTTAATTTGTTTCTAAAGTTTCCACGCTTCATATATATGGTCTGTATGATACTTTATCTGACCTGCATTCTTGTACAATAACACAAGAAACATTGTTTTGGTAGATCTAGAATCAGCCCTATCAGTGCAGTAAAGAAAGCACAGATTAGAATTACATGAAGGCGGATTATGATTCCTCTATATCACACCTCAAGTTACATATCAATAGCTTGACATGACATACAAACAATATAATCATCAAATGCACAAGTGGCCCATGAAACAATGCACCCAACAATAAATGGACAAGAATGCGAGAATTGCGTACCAGACTGTTGCAGTTAATGCATCTGCGATTCTCGGGAAGTTTAAGAAGGCTACGAATAATTCGTTCATTTTTCTCGTCCTCCTTCACTCGACTAGCCATTCAGACTTCCTATTCATTATAAGCCACAGTTACTACCAAAAACATTAATTTGGAAAGGACGCAATGATGAATGATAGCTTAGCAACTAGCATTTTACCAAATTACAACGAAATCACTAATTCCCCAATTCATTGCCTAGAAGCCTAGTTTGATAACACGGATTTTTAAGTTTTACAATCATTTCAATACCAGAAAACAGTGAACTTACATAAACTAAACCAAATCGATAAACACATCCAAGCAAAAGCTTCGATAACTCGAGGTCCAAGAACAAAGAACTGAGTGCAAATTTTATTTTCTTAGCTAACAGTTTCTAAGCAACCAAACGGACCACACTAGATACTAACGTACAGCAGCGGATCTGAAAAATCAGAGTCGCCGACGTGCACTAAAACAAGTAAAACCAATTAGAGTCCATACAGAACCTTGAGAAATAGATAGAACTGACCTCAATTTGCTGCAGACGACGAAGCTGTTCTACTTCTGCAGTCCTCTAGCTGAAGACGACGTCGTCGAAGAGATCCAAACGCTATGGCACTTTGAGTATATCTATGAAACTCGCAGAGAGAGAGGCAGCAGATCTTTGAAGGGTCTGTAGGCGATGGCTGTTGTACAGCTCAGAGCTTCCCCAAATTGTGCTTTTGCTTCCTATTAAATGTTAGAGATAGAAAGAGGAGGAGAGAGAGAGTGAATGAATGAGGAATTGGGATATTTTACGGTGTTATCGGACACACGGGGCCTTACCCTGTCCCTATGGTCCTGCCGTTCCCTATATTGACGGGAGATTTTGTTCAACTTTAGAAGAACGACAGTCCATGGTCATACAAGGCGACTCAATGTTTAACGGTCAATTTACCCTCGCAATTTTTATTAATCAATTACATTTTTTGGGGTTTAATCATGAGCTGTTGATAACTTTTCTTTATTATTATTCACAAACTCTTCAACCATAGGTTTTTTGTGTGTCAATGTAGATCTATCTTTTTCTCTTTTGATAAAATGATATCTCTTACTAAACAAGTCGTGTTTTTGAGAGTTTTTCAGCTTTTCATGAGAAAATCACTATAGTAAAGCCAAGTGACATTGGTTTGTTACTAGATTCGAACTCTTAGGGTTGTGATTGGAGGAGTACCATAACCGTGATTATCTTTTATACCCCATTAATAAATGGTGTATTGTAACCATGATTATATGTTTTGTACCCGATTACAAAATCCATATTGGGTCTTTATTTGAGTCTAAGTATAGGTTCAAGAGATTAGTTATTTGTGTGGCTATTGTAATCCAGCCATTCGGCTTCTATCAATAATATTTCTTCTATCAATAATATTTCTATCGTTTGACAAAGAAAAAAAAAAATCAAAATACATGTCTTTGTCAACTAACTTAACTTACACTTGCGTTAATGTAAATCTATTAGTGAAAAATAAATATGTAATTCAACAAGTGAAACTGATGCACACATATTTAAAATTACAAAACGCGGATTTGTACTTTTTTATTTTTTTTATACAAAATTATCATTGATGTGTTAGTTGTAGAAAATTAATGCTGTTTTCCATTATTCTGATTCTCTTTATTTTCCGAAATTGTGTGGATTCATTTCCATGTATAGTTGTGCTGCTGTTCTGGTTCTGGATTGGTCAGTACGTAATTCAGTATTTAAGCAAACTTGCTGTGCCACTGCTACATGCACATTATTGCATATATTCTTTCATTAAATTGGTCCATAAAAATTAAAATTAAAATTTGTTTAGCTGGCATACCAAAGTGCTTTTATAAAAAAGAAAAAAAAGAAGAAGCAAAGTTTCTTTTAAAATTGGCGTATTATGTGTGTGACTACGGAATTTACTTATCATTATTAAAATATTATTTTGTCGCATTAAAATACACACTTGACCATATCATCTTTGCATTGTTATATTTTTCCTTACTGAAAAATTCTATATTTAAGATTCAATTCAATCTCAATAAATAAAATAAAAAAATAAAAACAATCGCATCTGTTTTTTTCCTTTTTTTTTTCCTCACTTAGATACAAGCGAATTATGGGAGTCAACTCCCTTCTAGAAAAATAGAGGACAAAGAAAGTCTAAAGTCAATATTAGTTTGAGATGATAGTTGCAACTTGCAAGCTAGATAAGATGACCCCAATGTATTGAAGTGAATATTTCTATATGTGGGCTTAGCATCTTCATAGTTGGGGAGGATTTTAAAAACATGAAACCTAGGCCTAGGTTAATTAACCTTATCATAGTGGTAAAATTATAGTTTACCTATCTTCTCAATATTATAGGATATGTCTCAAGTTCGAATTCTCATCCACCACTCATAAAATATAAACTTCATAAGAAATCACCGTATATATACATATATATAAAAAACGACAACTACATAGTATTTTTTATTTATATCATTCTTCTTTTTACTAATTATAAGACAATGTTAACTTTTTTAAAAAGAAAAATGTTATTGGCACTTGAAAATAGTCATTATGCATGCACTCCTATTTAATTTAAAAAAATGATAACTATTTTAAATATTCAAAAATATTTAAAAGGTTGGGTTATTATTATTGGTCAAATTCTAGGCCCAACTGTATAGCCCATTAAATCTTTGGGTTACGGGTTCCTCCGTATTTTTTGAGTTTAGAGGCCCGCGTTTGGGCATGGGCTTCAGCAGCATTGAAATTTTTTTCTCTACGAAACAGTTGGTTCGAAGAAAAAGCGAAACCGCTGTGAAATTGGAATTTGCTTCCCATTTGGCGCGGTCGTCAATGCTTCTGGTGGCAAAGACCCAAAACCAGACTTTCACTTTTCGTGCCGTCGAAGCAAACAGTGCCTGCCTTTGATATGATATGGAAATTCGGGTTCGCTAGAGGCTGAGAATTAATAATTACTTACTAGAAGAAGCAAAGCACGAGAGCGATTCACAGAAGGCAGAGTGTCGCAACTCGCAATGCCATTGCCAATTTGCCATGGGTGAATCAGAAAGAAAACAGAGGATGGTGGAGAGAGACCCAGCTCGAGGCCATGGATTTATATCAATTTCAGGTACTTAATATATATATATATATGTTTTTGTGGACAAGAAACGCATGAAATGCCTCCTGATATGTTTATTTTGAGTTTATTAATTTGTTGTCGGTGTAGAGTTGGCTGTCTATTTTTTTTTTTTTTAATAGCTCTGGACATGGATTTTGCTCCTCAGTGGGGCTCAACTGCAGACTGGTTTGAATTTTGTAGTTTTTTAGGTCTCCACCAATTCACCGCTCTGGCACTGAGCAGTTTAGCTGCTCTCATTGCTGCATATATTTATAATAAAGTTACAAACTTTGATTTGAAAACAAAACTCCGGCACATGGGATTTGGTTATGTGACTTATCGCAAACGAAAAGAGAAAGAAACTTGGAGCTTTTTGTTATTTAGTATGATCAGCATGTACAGTAAGTAAGTAGGCTGAGACTTGCTCGTGCTTTAAATTATAATTAAACCTTATATTCTACCTTCCATGCCATGCCATGTGAGCTTTAGATGCTGCTTTACATTATTGGTAATGTATATTTGTTTGTCTCTAAACAATTCCCTGGAGAGTACTTGGACCTGTTTTATGTGGTAGAGTCAGATCTGCACGTCCATTTGCCAGGTACATAATCCTCTTATTGCATAGACAGTTGCTAATTAATGAACCCATTATCAGAAAAAAAAACTCAAAGTCAGACTCAGAGTCATTGTAAATTGTTCATCCCATTCTTAGCTGGGAGCTGAGTCTTTTTTGTATTTTCCTTTATTATGAATTTTCTGGTAATATTGAGACATGTGGTGTATTATAACCTTGCATTTCTTTCTTCTCTCCAACTTGTTATTTTTATTTCCTGATAGGAAAAGGAATTGAGCAATAAAACATATGCCATCTCATGTTTCTCAAGCTACCTTGAATTTGAATGCAAATTAGACACCTTGCATTGCACAATGCACATGTTTGAAAAACCTGTCAACTATACGAGAATAACTTTCAGGTCACGGGATAGCACTGTTTTGCTATCGCCAATCAATTACGTTCCACCACGGTGATAAAGATTCCACATGATGAAATATTATTGAATGAAGATAACAAAACAATGCTATCCCATTGTCATACAAGTTCTTCTCCCACTATACACTATACAACAGTGAGCTCTAGCTATTCTGTTTCTCATTTTTGTGGGTGTGTGTTAGTGGGGCAACCTAATAAATGCCACCTCATGTTGCCATGGCCATACTTCCCAGTGCATCAGAAGATGAAATTTTGCTGTAAAATATATATATATATACACGTATCTTGTCATATCAGTGGTGCAGTGCTCCATCACTCCATGACCAAAAGTGCACAAAAGTTGGTCACCCTACAAAACCAGGCTATCTGAGTGGTGCTGCTTCCTTTTAGTCATCCTGCATAATAGAACATATCCCTTCTCTTTTGGCTGGTTTATACAAATAATTATTCAGATGAACCCACATGCGACTTGCCACTCAATTTTTATTATTGCATAGCAACAATCATGTGACCCACACGTGCCTAACATGACTTCACTACTAGCTTTTTCAAATTTGGTTCATTCATTGGTCTGTTATTATAAAGAACCATTTCACATGGACCAACCTGTGGAGAATAGAACCATTCATTTTTCATTTTTTTTGAACTTATTCTATCATATAATTATTAAGAAACATTAGTGAGCTCATGGGCTCCAATAATGGGAGGCCGTCTGTCCCATTTCCATTTTCATATTGAAGGCCAAGACAAAACTGTCAACACATTCAAGTCTTGTGGTGTTTTTTGAATTATACTATCCATCATCACAATAAGCACTCTTGGGTTACTTGAGGGGTTCCCTAATCTATGTGGATTAGGTGGCTAATCACACACTACTTTACTCTACGATTCTTTTATCCTCATACAAAAACTATGTTAATGACCAACATGCACTTATCTAGATGCAATAGTCTTACTGCATTAAACTAAACAAACTGCTTTTGAACAAGGTCATGTTGTTAGGTAGATGTAAAATTGTTCAATGGTTTGTTCAGATGCTCACCAAATATTACTGCTTTTTCTTTTTTCAATCTCTTCCACCTAAACGTTTCTCATGTTCATTGATCTTGAATTAAACATAGCGAAGATGCTTATCCACATTGATCCAGCTATATATTAATTTATATATAAGTATATTCTTTGCCTCCAATTTGGACGTTCCTAGTAGTCATCATCACATGTCATAAAAGTGTGATGTTGCTACTTCCTCCATTGGTCACTGTGAGCTTTTCTTTTTCCTCCTTCCTTCCCCCCCTTCTTTAGCAGAATTGTCACATGAGAGCGCTCACTTGCAGTATACTGCTTCATCTCACATGAACTTTCTCATTCAGACTTTTGGAGAATTTATTGTTTAGGAGTTTGTCACATGACAAAATCTAGTTGGGGTTTTGTTTTTGGTCTAGGAAGTGGTTACAGTTAAAAGTAGTGTTTTTCTGGGTTCCTGGATCCCCTTCTAAATTTTTTTGACCAGCTGCGTTATATAACTATAATTTATGGGGTCTTGTTCCCTTTCCTCCTTCATAGGCTTCATTGGGTTCTGTTTCAACTTTTGCCCTCCCCAATGAAAATTTGACCTTTAGCTCTTCTCTCTTTCTCTCCTGCTCCCACCCTATTATAATGTTCACACAACACAAGTTTGCTTTGGATTTACAACACTAGGAGGACTGAGGCAGTTGGTTGGTTAAGTGGAAAGGAAAGATCGGGTGTATAGATTTCTTCTGTTGGGAAATTCTGTTTCGCTTTAGATTTGTTTCTTTGGCTAAGAACTTGTTGTGGTTGAAATGGTGAAGCTTAGTTTGGGCAGGGTGCTAGACAGGTTTTGCCTTTCTTCTACTGGCTCAAGTTCTTGTTTCTGCATGAACTCCATGGAAAACGAAGACGAGTTTGAAAGAAGTCCATTGGTAACCGGTGAGAAAGATGAGTTTCTGAGACTGAAGGATGTTGTTGCTGGAAAACAGACACTGGCGTTTCAATTGAAGCCCAAGGTGACCATCTTTTTTCTCTCTATTTATATCACTTTTTTTCATTTCTCTTCAGGTAAATATATAAATGGTTTGTAACATGAGGGGGCTTTTGGTGAAATATATATCTTATGCAGATTGTGATGTTAAGGGTCTCCATGCACTGCAATGGCTGTGCCAGAAAAGTCGAGAAACATATCTCAAAGATTGAAGGTACCTTGTTTTTAAACACAATTATACTCTGAAATATCTGATCTTATACATTATCTGCCACCAATATGCGTAGCGTAGCTATAGATTATTTTCTTCCTTGAATATCTGACCGGTCTGCGAATTTCTGTGTTTTCTTTGTATGTTATTTTGTTAATCCTTTTTGAAAAAAGAAGAGTGATCATTCTTGTTAAAATGAAACAGGAGTGACATCGTACAAAGTAGACTTGGAAAGCAAGATGGTGGTTGTGATTGGAGATGTTCTTCCTCACGAAGTGCTCGAGAGTGTCTCGAAGGTTAAAAATGCAGAGATTTGGAACTCCCCATGCTGATGGCCATGAACAATATACACATATATAAATAAATAAATAAATAAATAAATATATAAATATATATGTGTCCATTGTCATAATGTACACTATATAATATACCGCCCGCATTTTTCAGGCTCAGGCCTCTCTCTATTCTATATCATATATGCAAGTTCTTGTCAATGGCTTGTCATCTTTGATTGTACGCTCACATTGTATATTATCAGTTTCAGAAGGGCTGAAGCCCCCACTTTGCCGTTCTACTACTTTGAAGCTTCAAGTCGAAAACAGGGTCCATTTTATTTTAGAAAAACAATAATTCTAATTTTTGCTACAACTAAATTAAACAACCTTGTGATTTTCTTGGGCCCCTGGACATCTAATGCAGCCCAAAAGAAAAGTTTCTCTTTTAAGCCTCAACGCAAAAGCCACTCTAGCCCATTCGAATGGATAACAAAACTATTTTGGTTGTCCTCCGAGTCCTGGTTACTAGATAACGGCGAGCTATCTTTGCATTCGAGTTCTTGTGTTCGAATTCTTAAACATGACTTATTTTTATTAATTTTTAATGAAATCTTAGTTGGAACCATTAAGAATCAAGATGTCATATGATATACCCACCTCAATTCCATCGGATGCTATTTTTAAGCTTTTAAATTGTAAATAAGCAGACAAAGTTCTTTTTTCTAAAGAAAGAAAAAGAATAATTATGTGGCTTAAGAAAAGTCGTTTGGCATAAAACACTCCGCAGAAAGTCACATACCTGTAGTCAAATACAAATTAGTATAGTAATATTGAGAACAACACTTCTTATCAAGTCTCCACGAACTTACCAACTAATTCAGAATTTTGATCGCCAGCGCAACGCTGCGCGCGCGGCTTATCAGAGCGCCAACAAATTAAACCACGCTAAAAGCCCAAAACAGATAATGAGAGCCAACCTTCTCAGTTCTTCTCACATTCTCAAATATCTTCAGAATATTCGCCCTCAAAACAGGAAAAAAAAACACGAAAAAAAGAAAAAACCGCCATGGCCAATTCTCTTTTCTTCTGCTTCTCTCTCCTCCTCCTCCTCCTCCTCCTACCTTTCTCTACCCAGAACGCCTACCCTAAAACCCCGGACCCGAACCCAATTCCGAGCCCGTCTCCGGCCCACACCGAGCTCACCAACTACGGCTTCCCAATCGGTCTTCTACCCTCCGCGGTCAAAAACTACACCCTGGACCGGACCTCCGGCGACTTTATCGTCGACCTCGGCGGCGCGTGCAAGGTGACGCTCCCTCCCGACAACTACTTGGCCACGTACTCGAAGAAGATCACGGGCAAGATCGTGCAGGGCAAAATCGCCGAGATCAATGGGATTAGCGTCCGAGCCTTCTTCCAGTGGTGGTCTATTACTGGAATTAGGTCGAGCGGCGACAACTTGGTGTTCGAGGTCGGCGTGGTCACCGCCAAGTACCCCTCTAAGAACTTCGACGAGAGCCCTGCTTGCGAGGGCCGCCACTCCTCTTCTTAGCAGGTTTGCTTTTGTTTAATTTTGTTTTTTCAAAGTTTTAATCGGATGGTTATGGCGTTGGAGTGGTAGTTAGGGTTTTCAGTTTGTGCTTCTGTGATTTGTATATGCATGGATTGTGATTGAGGTATTTTTCAGCTGGAATGCTTTTGTTTTGTGGTTGTTAGCTTGAAAGCTATGTTTCAGATTGATGAATTGTTCATGAATTTGAGTTCTTCTTACTTTACTTCCTTTAGACTAAAGGAATCGAATTTATGCTTTTTATTTATTTATGGACCGACTGTGAATATTCTTTTTAGCTTGCATAGTTGCCGAATCAAATCTGAAATTGGATTATTCTAGAAATGTTAGCTTGTTAGTATGCATCTCTTTTGTAGCAACTTGTTGGCAATGTTAACCAGTTGAATCTTTTAAAAGTGTCCAGCATCTTGCGTAGAAATGACTCAAATTCCCAAATTAAAATAGTCTAACTTGAATCATTGCTCAAGGGTTACACTTGTTAATAGTTTTTGCTATGAGCCTGAAACCAATTAAATTGTTTGGTCTTAGGAGAGAGTGGAGATGCTTGCTGGGTTTTGCAATTAGTGGGGTTTTAGGATTTGAGCACTATATTATATAGTGGTTATTTCTTACTCTCTGAAGCTTTCTGTTGGAATAATTGGGTATTAACTCATTAACTCATTTGGTGATTTTGGAAACTACTGCTGTCATGGGATACCAAATGGTTAATATAAATACCTTGGTCTAAGCTTTATGGACCTTATGAACAAGGATGGTTGTTAATTTCATGACCAATTATTTTTGGCTCCTTACTAGGGAAGCAAATTATTTTTAAATGCAAAGACAGTAGCAACAACATAACATACAAGATATATCATGTTCTTGGTGAAAAGTGAACGTCAAGGTCGTTGGTGAGGGCGGTTTATTTTCTTTTCTCTGGTTGGTTCACTTTTGGTCAGGACTTATAGAAATGATTTGAAGGGTTGGTTACAAATTGTCATAGCTGTGGGCCTAAGATTCTGGTCTGTTGGAGCTGAATGCATCCTGCGAATGTGCATGATGCACTACTTGTGATAGGCTGGGCAACCTTTATTGTGATAGTAGTAGATCTGGAAGTCAGATTTATATGAATGGTGGACATTGGTCTTTGGAATCTTGGTTTGGTCACGTGAAGGTAAATCATTGTTCCTGGTAAAATGCTAATTGCTGGAGATCTTTTGATTGGGACGTATATGAAATATATGCATCAGATTTGTTTGGTTTGCTTTGGCTTAAAGCCATCTTCTTTGTACTGATTTGAGATCGAGGAATCCTTTTGATTCTTGTTTTCTAATGATAGAGCAGTTCATCGCCATATATTGGATTAAATCTTTAAAGTACATTCCCAACTTTGTGAAATGAACTTGTTGACTTCAGAAATGGTGAACCATTGCAATATATATATACCCACTTTAAAATGTTTCATGGTTGTTAATAAATTGATGTCAAACTTTCTTTTGGTCATTATTCCCACTTTGCAGGGTCTCTCTAGTTGTGGTGCCCATCAATTAAATATGTGATCATGTCCAGTTGTCGACTCCAAGACTGATAGGTAAGCAAATCAAATTAGGTATAAGATATTTGTATGATCCGAACTATGAGGGCAATAAATCGTGATCCATCTATCTTGTATATATATGCCACGGCCTGCATTGTTGTTACTCTTCGATGATTAAGATTTGTAAGATGGTTTATAGGTACTTCTTATGTTGACTCCATTTGAAATATTAATTTATTAATATTGACATTCGTATGACTGTCTAATTATTTGTTTCTTGCCACATGGGAAGAGGCATGGTTAGCATTTTAATAAGATTCTTTACCATGTTCAACTATTCAAAACCTGGTTTATACATGTCTTTTTCTTACCTTGAAAATGATTAACCAGCGCAAATAACTGCTGTGATTGGACTTGCAGTAGGGGAAAGATTAGAGGTCATCACTTTTCGAAGTTTGGTGGGTGATATCCATAAATAGCTGCTCCTCCTTTAGGGTTTGTGTGGTTTAACATGCGTAATGCATTCATAGTCTTTTACTAAAGGCAATTGTCCTTGTCTCCGACACACCATAAGTTGCTACTCTGATTGCTTGCAGCAGCAGAAGCACATAATTGTTTTTGTTTTTGGAATTTATAACGTGGTTGGAAAATGAGTGTACTGGGCATTTGCAACCTACAAGGACGTATTGTTAACATTTTCTTTCTGAGACGTGGTCAGTGTGACCATTTGGGGTTTTCTAAAGGCCACCAGAGAACAATAGAGATGGCTTCTGGGCCATTCTGAAAGGCCATTCAATTGTGGTCCTAGTGCAAATTATGTCTCTTGGTCATGGTGGTTGGCTACCTGGTGTTATTGGTGTTAGATGCATGCGTGCATGAGACACAAGTGGAGTAAATGTGCAACTGTGCCACGAATGGTTGCTAGGTTAACAATGGGTTGTATTTCAAGCCACATTGCTCATTGCTTTTGTGAGGCATGACATCAGGGTCATATCATGTCCGCATGTCATGTCCACTGTACCGGCATGACACACTTGCTTTTCATAAATGATCATTGATTAGCGATCAACGATCAGAAATTGCCCACGCACACATGCGCACACATAGGTGGACTGGGCCAACCCTAGCAAGATTCATCCCCTTAGTTTAATGTCATCATGCATGCATGTCAAATTGGTCATGCACACCTTGACCTAAATGAGACTGGCTTGAAATTCATGTAAAATGGTTTTTGTCTTGGCTACCTTTCTTTGACATTTCAATTGCTCCCCTTTTCTTTTGCCGCATTTTTCTTAGAATCTAAATAATGGGTCAAGGTTGGTACGTGGTATGTAAAGTCCACATTTTGTTGGTCTATTTCTCGCAAACTCCATAACTTGTAAAGATGGTGGCATGCCATGAGAGAGAGAGAGAGAGAGAGAGAGAGAGAGAGAGAGAGAGCAGTATCTTGGCCATTTTTGTACCAAAAACCAGCTCGGCCCATGACCCGACATCAAAATAAAGACTTGTCATCTCAAATCACGCACCAATGAAGCCACAAGGACGGTTGGGGAAATGCGCAAAGTGCACTTTGCACTCTGTACACTCTACTCTACAACACAAAAAAGCACAAAGTTTATAAACTATAAAGCCTCTCTCTCTGTTGAACCAGTCATTAAAAAAAAAGAAGAAAAGTACCAAAACCATGCTTGACGTGTATCTTTGGCTGACCATTTCTTTCCATAACTTTCAAGATTCTTTCGACACGTGTTAATCCCTGTGATTTTAGTATGAAACCATGACTTTTGACTTAATTAATTTTCATTAATCCCATATGATTTGATTCTGTGAAAAGTCATAGGTCTATTTTGAGATATGATCCCCCCAGTCAACGGCCTCAATCAAATTTGAACTTTTGATCCAACGGTTCACATTTTATCACCGCTCATCAAATGAAAACATCGTCTAAAATGCTGAATGACGTGGACTTAAATTACAAACTTTTTTCCAGCAAGCTCTGATGACCAAAATAATACAAAATTTTTTTGGGGAAAATTAAAGAATTGTGGATAATTCATCCTCACGCGCCTTAAAAGCGCATAAAAACACACCGACCAATCACATCGGCGGGCAGTGCTCCTTGTACTTTTTCTGCGCGGCACAACCAACCCCGCCTTCCTACTGAACCCGCGTCCCTCACGCGACTCGCTCGAGCGTGATTTTCCCCTCCAGCGCTCTTCTCCCAAAACGTGAACAACTCGTACAAACTTCTCTCACAAAACCAACTAACAAAAACGAAGTCTCTCTCGCTCTCTCTCTCTGTCTGATTCTTTGCTCTCTGCGGAAGAAAATTCTTCGGCCTAGGAGCGCCAAAACCCTAGGGTTCGTCTCCATTCTTCGCAGGTCCGTCTCTCAATTCGTCGTCGTTTTACTTTTCGTATCTTTCGTTTAAATTTTCTGACTTTTAGCCTCTTTCTCAGCGCAGATCCGTTTTTGCTTTCGTTTTCTGCGTTTTCCTCTTACCTGCTTTTCGTATTCTCAAACTCCATTTTCGTTTACCATAGAATTTCTAATATTTATTTGCTTTTGTCCATTTGAATCCCCTCATACTCGAATTATTCCCTTTTTTTTATTATTATGTAAAACGCGTTTGCTTTATTTGCGGTAAATTCACACAATGTGCATGTCAAAGATTGTCAAGGAACGCTATATGCTCCTATAAATGTGGTTAACTTGTTACATTAATTTTATATATTTAATCTTTTATATTTTGTATAAAAATTTCAGTTTTTATGAATGAGCCGTATTTTCTAGTTGCATGGGTAATAACTAGCTTGTTTGGAAAGCACATTTAGTTCTGAATTTTTTTACTTTTGTTGCTTCTACTTTTAGCTACACGGTGTTATTTGGTGTGATTCTGGGTCCATTTCGCTTAATCTATGAACTACATTATGCCAGCTGAAGAACTAGTATGCCCCCTTCAATTACTTTGTCTATGCTCTCTCTAACGCACAGGTTTTTCTACCAATTAATTGTTGCAGGGAGGTCTGCTTCAACTTTTGCATAATATGGATTTCGAAGATAAATTTCTTGCTAAAGGTATGATCTTTGTCTTTCGTATGCATATCGTCTCAAGTTTGTACGCTCCTATGATGGTTTCTCAATGGATGTTTGGTATAATTGATGGCATAGCATCAATAGAAAATAGAAAAGGAGAACTTTCTCACTAGGACGCTGTCCAAGGTAGCCTAATGATATGTTGGATTCTTCTCAATGTTCATAAATAAGAAGCGGTGGTATCAAACACGCTCTCACTACTTGAAGTTTGACTTTTTATTGCCCGACACTTGGATTGTCTTCGAGTTCTTTTTGTTTCCTCTTTCTTTTCATATGCAAAATCTTATGGTTGTTTAAATGTATGTTGGATTTCATCTTTAAATATTGAACCTTTTCTATCGAAAATTAATTTTTTTTTGCTGACGTACATCTGACACCCTATAAAACCTACCTTCTAGTCTGTGTTTACTTGGTTAAGAGTCCCTCAGGAAGGGGAAATTCAGGTCAGAATTGTTGGACAGATGCTTAGAGCTACTGTTGTGAAGTGGGACTAGATGTTCATTTCTTTCAAGATGTGAGATGATTTTTAGCTTAAATTGTTGCAGATGGAGGATTGTGATGTAGTATTCTAGATCTTGTTGGAGATATAAACAGAAATAAGCATGAACCAACTTAGATAGTTGGAAAGTAGAGAATCTTGTTACCAAAAAAAGGATTTAGTTTATTCGTAAATCAAATGTTTTATGCGTTGAAGAGTAGAGAAGGATAAAATGGAATTTGATTGGGTTTTGCATACCTTGTTAACAGATACCTCATCACTGTATCTGGAGGATTCTTTTCTATCACTTGTTTTAAATGCTATGTTTCTGACAACCAATTATATTTTTTCCTATCCCTTTCTTATTATTGTGTTGTAGATGCAGTACAATGTTGCTTTGACATTTGCTCCTACCCTTAATTTTTGTTGTCATTTTCTTTTCTTTTTCCAGTTTCTGGTATACAAAGCCTCTCTTCCAGTGTGCAAAGCACTCCCGAGAAGAATGGGCATTCAGATGATGCTTCAAGAAGTCCAGAACTCCTTCAAGAGTTTCTGAAATCAGGTCCCAAGAAGGAACTTCTTCGAACATGCTTTGACAAGGACAAGAAAAACTTGAATTCATCAAAACATAAAATGTCCGAACTTTTGAAGACTTCTAACAAGACTAATAAGAAGCAGGAATCAAAGAAAGCTTCGTCTAGTCCGAATAATCATCTTCCCAAAAAGCAAGCCAGAAAGGGGGAAAATCCCATGCGACTCTCACCAGCTTCTGAGCAGTCTCCAGACTTTGGATCTTCAAACTCATGGATCTGTAAAAACTCTGCTTGTAGAGCTGTTTTACCCATAGACAACACATTTTGCAAGAGGTGCTCATGCTGTATCTGTCATTTGTTTGATGACAACAAGGACCCTAGTCTTTGGTTAGTGTGCACATCTGAATCTGGTGAGGGAGATTCCTGTGGGTTATCTTGTCACATTGAGTGTGCCCTTCAACGTGAAAAGGTGGGAGTTGTTGATCTTGGGCAATTGATGCAGCTAGATGGTAGTTATTGTTGCGCTTCTTGTGGTAAAGTCTCTGGGATACTTGGGTAAGTAATTCTCTCGCATATTGTGAGTTTAGGTTGAAATGGTCGTACTCAATTTGACTGGCTATCCTTTGTCCTCTCTTCCCAGCCCTACAAATTGGTTTCTGCAACTATGGAAGTGGGTTTGAAGCATTGAATTGTGCTTTTTTTCAGGCACATGAGTCACTTAAATGTTTTGAGTTTGGGAGCTCTAAAAAATAAACCTTTTTTTCCCCCCATTTAGTAGTCTTTTTTCAGGTTATGTTCTTTATATTTGCTATTTTTTATGTGTGCTTTTCTTTATGTTTGCTATTCGGTATAAATTCTCTTTGTCGAGAACTTTGGGCTGTAGTCCTTTTGAAATAAAATAAAATAAAATTTATTCGCCTCTGTAAAGAGATGCCTTTGCATAAACATTGATTTTGTTATACATGTCCAACTCCTTAAATGTTGTATTGCCTGGGAAATGATTTTACTGAGATAATACGGGCTCTTTTCTTTTTTAGGAAAAAAAAGATAAATTGGGTTTTGTGAGTGTACCATTCGAATTTGAAAAGTTCTTTGACCTTCCACCCGAATATAGTGAGCAATTATGGCATATACACCTTTGTCTTTTGTTAATAGGTTTCTAACCTTTGACTGATGTTACTGGTGTGATTTGATTAATTCTGGCAGAAGTTGGAAGAAGCAGCTAATTGTAGCGAAGGATGCCCGTCGTGTTGATGTACTTTGTTATAGGATATACTTGAGTTACAGGCTCCTGGATGGGACTTCAAGATTTAAAGAACTGTATGAGATTGTGAAGGAAGCAAAGTCTAAACTAGAGACAGAAGTGGGCCCGGTGAATGGCGTTTCTGCAAAGATGGCACGCGGGATAGTCAGCAGACTTTCTATTGCAAGTGATGTGCAGAAACTCTGCTCTCTTGCAATTGAGAAAGCTGATGAATGGCTGGCCAATATTTCAAATGTGGATCCAAATTGCAGAGGTAGGAAACTGTACTACTTCGTCTCTTTTCTCCTTTTACTGGCTCTTGATCATGCATAGAACATTTGAATGTTTACTTCTGTTTCTGTCCCTCTGCAGAGGGTTCACTTCCTGCAGCTTGCAAGTTTCTTTTTGAAGAAGTAGCATCTTCCTCTGTTGTGATTATATTGATTGAATTGTCTAATGCGTCGTCTGATAATATTAAGGGCTACAAGCTCTGGTATTACAAGAGTAGAGAAGAATCACACACAAAAGAGCCTAGTTGTATCTTTCCAAGATCTCAGAGAAGGATTTTGATATCCAATCTACAGCCTTGCACAGAGTATACATTTAGGATAATATCTTATACGGAGTCTGGTGACTTGGGTCACTCTGAGGCAAAGTGTTTCACCAAGAGTGTTGAGATAATTCGCAAAAACCCCATTTCACCGGTCTCCAGGAATCATAAGAAAGAGAATCCGACCATCGAAGAAAATTCTAGTGCCAAGAGAGAGTCTAAAACTACAACAGCAGTTGGTCCTTCTTCCGAATTTAAAGTTCGTGATCTTGGAAAGGTACTTCGTCTGGCTTGGGCTCAAGAGCAAGGCTCCTCTGAGGGGTTCTGTAGTGCCAATGTAGAAAAATGTTGTGGAGTAAGCAGCACGATAAAAATTGAAACTCCACAAGAACAGTTGCCATCTGTTTCACGTGGGCTTGACTTAAATGTTGTTTCAGTGCCTGATCTGAATGAAGAACTAACCCCCCCATTTGAATCCTCCAGAGATGAAGATAATGGATGCACTTTGCAGCGGGCTGTTGAAGCAGATGACGATGCTGCTTCTCATGACCTAGTGAAGAATGGTTTGGCAAGATCACATGGTAGTGGTGATTCGCAGACCTGGACTCATGGGCTTAATGGAGATGTCCCAGCTGTTGATTCCCGGGCGGAATTCTGCAGGAAGAGGGCAGCAAACACAAATGAAGAGATTCATGATTGTGACAGCACACTGATAAATGGGCCACCATTGCATATGTCTAACAGTTCTTATTGCTTGGACGAGAACTTCGAGTACTGTGTGAAAATAATCCGGTGGCTGGAATGTGAGGGTCACATTACACAGGAATTCAGGTTGAAATTGCTAACATGGTTTAGTTTGAGATCAACTGAGCAGGAGCGTAGGGTGGTTAATACCTTTATTCAAACTATGATTGATGATCCAAGTAGCTTGGCAGGACAGTTAGTTGACTCCTTTTCAGACATTGTATCCAACAAGAGGCCTCGGAATGGATTCTGCAGTAAGCTGTGGCATTAAATAAGGCCGAGGCATTCTGATAAGAATTACTATATGCTTCATCTTTAATTTCTACTTCTGCTCAGATAAATAGCCTTTGATTAATTTTGCCAGTCTTTGTACAGGCATTTTTTCTTAGTCATTGTCACAAGTGATTTAATTCGTATTGCGGACAAGATTCGTCCGGCTAAAAGATTTCGGTCGCTGATTGGGAAGACACTGATTTTTCTTGGGAAGGAGGGAGGCCTTTGTATGCAAGGTTTCTGCTGTAGGACACATTTGTCGCCCCTGAAGTTATCCTAGTTACATTTGAAGCTGTAGAATTTAATCATTGAAGAAGATATAGTTAGTTACAATCATTGCTGTCATTGCCTTCTTAAATTCAAAGAAGGGTACATGAGTTTAGCATGGACTAAACATGCCTACATTTCCTTCTCAGTCATCATTTCTTACATTTTATTCTTTTGTTCCGTCTTCGCCTTGTGATTCCATGTTGAGGAATTTGGGGAATTATTATGGCTTTGATTCTTGCCTTCTAAGAGCATCTCTAACAAATTGCTAAATTTGGATTTGATTGCTGGTAATTTGACATTTTTTAAAATTTTTAATCCAATTAAAATGCCAATTAGCAAATTATTTTATTATATTTTAAAAAGTAAAAGGGTTCAAAAATATTTTATTATATTTGATTACTTAGGAGAAGAAATTAATTGGAAGAAAAAATGGCACGCGGTTCGCTTGCAAACTTGCAAACGACATGTCGTTGGAAATTGTAGGTGGTGGGCTGTACTGCTGCTTGATTGACCCCACGAAACGAAACCCGAGCAACCAGATAGGTTATAAAGGCGCCAAGTCAGCACACAAGGCAAGTGATGTCGTTTTGGCTAAGCGGATTGGATTCTTGAGATTATGAGATTACATTTCAGACCCAGAGACATATCATCACATCACATGACACGCAAAATACGAAACATGAGGTTCACACTTCACGCTGGCCACTCATCACTTCCTGCTTCTCTCTCACCTCCCATTTCTTAATCTCTCTCTCTCTCTCTCTCTCTCTCTCTCTCTCTCACACAAAAACATGCAACTTCTTCATGTTCCTTCTTCATTCTGCCTCTCCTTTCAAAACGTAAAAACCCACGAAGAAGCTGGTGATTTGCTATGTTCCTTCTGCTCGTGTCTTCTCGTTTTTTGATTAAGTTCAAGCACTGACTTTGGTTTGGTTCTTGTTGTAGGACTGCCTTCATATGAGAAGCCTCTTCAATTATCATCAGCTATTTGCTGTTCTCTTCAGCAGCAAAGAACTGAAAGGTCTAAATGGGCATCTCGTAGAGGCTCTGCATCGAGCTCCTTCACAGCTAAAGCTGCTTCTTTGGAAGGTGAACTTTCTCCACCTTCTTTGAGCAAACCCAGCAGCTTATAACTGCTTCTTGACCAACCCCATTTTCCCATATTGCACAATTCACTTTATTGCGGTGGATAAGTTTGAGTTGTTTTGTTTTGTCAAGGGTGCCCTGTTTCAGATTAAGGGCTGTTTAGAGTTATATGTAGTGAAAGCCAGAAAATTTGAGAAAAAAACATTACAAAAAGAATTTATCTTTATAATGAATTGTTTCCAAAGTTTAGACATTGGCATTCAATATTAAAAGTGCTAAGAATTTGATATAAAATCAGGTAAGAGGAAGTGGACTAAATGATCCAAATATTGTGACTTTGATTTAATAGATGTTCTTGTATCGTTCGAAAATAAATGTGGAAAAATGCAATGAAGGTTGTGATTCTATGGGTATAGACATATGTATATTTCTATGTTATGAGTAACAATTCTGTGACAAAAATGTGAATAAATTTATTTGAAATCTGATGATATTGATTTCTAGTTATTTTACATTTTCATATTTGTTTCGTTCAGATGTAGCTGGTGCTCCTGCAATATCAAAGGGGGTAGCTGAGAGTGATGTACTGAAAGCATTGTCTCAAATCATTGATCCAGACTTCGGGACAGACATTGTCTCATGTGGATTTGTGAAGGATCTGGACATCAATGAGGCTTTGGGAGAGGTCATTTAGAGCGTGTATGGGAAAATTTTCAATGGAAGACGTATAAAGCATAATGTCCTTACCAGAATATATTGACTTTTTATCTCAGGTTTCTTTTCGGTTAGAGCTCACTACACCAGCATGTCCAATAAAGGACATGGTAATTGACACAGTCACTATTTGTTTATCAAGAACTCACATATGTTTGATATGGTAGATTTGATTTATAAGTGCGTTTGATATTGCTTGCTAGTGGAATTATGTGAAGTCTCATTATTTCTTTGATTTCTTCCTTGTTCTTTTCATGAATTATCTCTCATGGAAAGATGCAACTGTTGCCATCAGTTGCATGATTTTGATCTTCTGTGATCATGAGAGAAAAATCTTTACCTTTATTATACTTCCTTTTGGTAGCATTTTATGGGCAATTGAAATTGTATGAGAAAAATGATTTAGGAACTAGCAAACATAACAAGCTTCAATTGCTTTACAGTTTGAACAAAAGGCAAATGAGGTGGTGAATTTGCTTCCTTGGGTCAAGAATGTCAGTGTGACTATGTCAGCGCAGCCAGCAAGGCCCATTTATGCAGAGCAACTTCCGGCAGGGTTACAGACAATTTCGAATATTATAGCAGTTTCTAGTTGCAAGGTAGACTTTCCATGTCCTTTTAGGTTCCTTTCTGTTGCTGGTATGTGGCTTTTGAGCTATTCATATTTCAGTTCAATTTTTATTGTTTGATTATTGTTTGTAACACTTTTGATGGTGCCATATCTTTTAGCTTGAATTTCCCTCTCTGCTAATTATGTATTGTTGCTGCTGTTTGTGAAATGTATGCAGGGAGGCGTGGGAAAATCAACTGTAGCAGTAAACTTGGCATATACTTTGGCTGGTATGGGTGCTAGAGTTGGTATATTTGACGCGGATGTCTATGGTCCCAGTTTACCGACAATGGTCTCCCCTGAGAACCGAATACTAGTGATGGTAATACCAACAAATTTAGCAGAGTTTTTCTTGTAATTAGTAAAGTGCTTCAATTCTGACAGTTTAAAAACTTCCTGTAGAACCCGGAGAAGAAAACCATAATTCCTACTGAATACTTGGGAGTGAAGTTGGTGTCTTTTGGATTTGCTGGACAAGGTCGTGCAATAATGCGAGGCCCAATGGTTTCTGGGGTCATCAACCAACTGCTAACTACAACTGAGTGGTATGGCATGTTTCCAAAAATAAATTATACATCATTTATGAAAACTCTTTTGATCATTATCCTCACTTCATGAGCTAATTACTGTGCCACTGCCAAATTTCTGCATATTTCTATAGAGCAGGAAAGTAGCTTTAAGAAAGAATATGAAAGTTTGATGAAGTTTGGTGGATTTATTGACAATTACCAATTCACGTTGTCCAAAGTTAGTGGCATCATTGCTTGCCAAAGTGCAATCATAAGTAGCTAGTCAGATCATATAATGACATCATTTCTTACTGATTTGCAAATGAGAAGCTATCACTAACTGCCATCCAATGATAATATTGCTGTGAAGCTTTTGTTTATGAAGTTTCCGTGCGTTTTTTCAGTTTGAAACCATTGCTTATGTGCATGAATCTCCATTATTCTAGTTAAAAGATATAGTTCGAAGGCTCCTTATAAATTTTTACATCTTTGCAATTCATTGTTAAATTATGGTTCTGGTCATAGTTAGCATCTAATTTGATTACTTCACTTTGTAGGGGAGAGCTGGATTACCTTGTTGTTGACATGCCCCCTGGAACTGGTGATATTCAGCTTACTTTGTGCCAGGTCCTGCTTTTCTGTTTGGCTTGCTATCTTTTTATATTTAGTATCTTATGAAGTATGTTTATGCGGATATTCTGTCCAAATCTATTTCTATTCAAGATTTCTACGTTTTGATTTGGACAAAGTCGGATTTTCAGGTTGTTCCATTAACTGCTGCTGTTATTGTTACCACTCCTCAAAAGCTGGCGTTTATTGATGTTGCAAAAGGAGTTCGCATGTTTTCAAAGCTTAAGGTGTGTATTTCCGCCACACAATACTCCATTATTACAAAGTAACTTTTCATCACAAGTAGCAGCAAGTTTATAGTGAGGGTCATGCTAAATTTCATTTACAACCTTTTTATCCAACATGTTCTTATTCTCATTTTCATACATTTAGGTGCCATGTGTTGCTGTAGTCGAGAATATGAGCCATTTTGATGCTGATGGGAAACGTTATTACCCATTTGGTAGAGGATCGGGCTCTCAGGCATGCATATTATGGAAGAATTTACTTTCTTTGTAGAATATCTGGATAATCTTAGTACTGGCAATTTGTGCACTACCAGCAGAATTTTATGTGCAAGCATATGTATTTTGAAATTTGAAATAGTTTGATGCACACGTTTGCAGGTTGTAGAGCAGTTCGGTATCCCAAATCTGTTTGACCTTCCCATTAGACCAACTGTAAGTCCTTTATTTCTCTGTCAATCATATTTGTTTCTATTAGTATAAAAAGCCGGAAAATATTTGTCTATGTGATATATGTCCTACATAGGAACCTATTTAAAATTTTGATGACATATATCTGGCAGCTATCTGCTTCAGGAGACAGTGGAACGCCTGAAGTGGTAGCTGATCCTCTAGGTGAAGTTTCTAAGACATTTCAGGACATCGGAATTTGTGTTGTGCAACAGTGTGCTAAGATTCGCCAACAAGGTATCCAATCTTAAGTTAAAAAAGTGTACCAGAACATTTCCCCAGTACCAGTAACTTCGTATAAAAATTTATTTTACTTTCAGAACTTCGAAATTAAAATATATTGTTGAGAATTTCATGTTTTGCCAAAGTTTGGAGGCTTGCAATTCACTCACTGTTGGAACATATATCTGAGTTTGTTATTCCTTTCACATGCTGTTGACTAAGAGTTGCTGTGTGTTTTATGGTTTCGTTTTGGGCTGTTCTCATGAAACTTGTCTCTTTCTGATGACATACAATCTTTTTTCATTCTAGTGTCTACAGCCGTGACCTACGATAAATCTATCAAGGCAATAAGAGTGAAGGTACCAGATTCAGATGAAGCATTTCTTCTCCATCCTGCAACCGTGAGACGGAATGACCGCTCTGCCCAAAGTGTGGTATGTGGAGATTTATTTTTGAAGCATTAAAGTGTACAGTTTGTTGTCAAAGTAGCATATTATTGCTGCAATATAACATGCAGATTATGTTTAGTTATATGACGTTCACCCTTCAATACCATGCTTCTTCCGCTCCACGTCAGCGATAATAATCTAGAGTGTAATAATCCGGCTGTCAAATTCTTACCTGTAGCTTTAATAAAGTCAATGGATTAATCTAGAGTGTAAGTTGAAATGCATGTGAAACAAAACGTTGAAGAGACTAGTTGATGGGGAAACGTAGTGAAGTGACCAAACCTTTTGAATGGTAAAGGTTCAGAGAAAACAAAATGTTACTTTCTAGGAAGAAAAAAAGGCCTTGAGAGATCATCGTTGTTGAATTTTGTGATTGTTGTTATAAGTTCCCAATAATCTACATGTCTCAGTGGCTAATTTTGTGAAAAATCAGGATGAATGGACAGGGGAGCAAAAGTTGCAGTTTGCTGATGTTCCAGAAGATATTGAACCTGAAGAGATTCGGCCCATGGGAAATTATGCGGTCTCAATAACGTGGCCAGACGGATTTAATCAGGTAAAAAAAAGTCTTGTTTGAATTATTCAACTAAAAGAAACCATATCATGGATGATTTCATCATTGGCAAACTGTGAAAAGTTTATGAAAGGGACCAGCATTATGCAAGGAAAGTGTCAACTTCACTAGAATCACGACAACCTAACTCCTTTTTGACTGAAATGCAAAACATGCCAAATCTCTGCAATTAGCTTGGACTAAATTCAAATTTCAAAATGGCTTAATTACCCAGATAGCATTTTTTTTTTTTCTTTCTAAAGTCAAAATATATTGTTTATTATCAATGTATAAATTTTTATATAATGGTGCAGATTGCACCCTATGATCAGCTGCAGACAATTGAGCGGCTAGTTGATGTTCCTCAACGAGTTCCTTCCCAGGCAAGTTAACATTCTCAATATTTATCTCTTTTACTGCATCATCCTTAATGGTAATAAACTAATGTTGTTCTTTTCTGCCCTCAACAGGTATGATAACTTCAAGTGAATATTAATAGGATGTCACAGATCCTTCTACACAGTACACACAGTTAGTTTTTCTGTAAAAATTAGACTGGAGTTCTGGTGTTCCTGGGTTCGGGGCATATTTGTAAAAGACCATTCCTATAATGAAAATCTTACTAAATCTGGTCCACTAGTCATCATTCCAAATGTCATCCCTCTTTGTGCTTGTTCAAACTCAAAAGTTAGGATCTTGAACCCCTACTAGTTCAACAAGTCATGTACTTCCCTTGTTCATATCATCTGATATATATAATTCTTCACAAATTGAAATGGATCTTTGTATATATTCAAGAAAAAAAATTAGTGTTTATTGTCTCAGGGAAACTTTACTTGCAGAAATTTGTATTTATGATCCTTTTCATCTGCTTCGAGCAAATTGAAAAGACAAACTTCCAGCCATTCGCAGATCAAAATGAACCAGTTTGAAACACCCCATCAGAAAACAGAGAGTTTGAAATTGAATGCATCTCCTACCAGCCTCAAAGTTAATGCAAAAGGCAACTGACAAGCATAATAGTAAGAGGTCAGAAACAACAGCCGGAAGCAGTTCTAAAAGGTCTGCTTGTTGTTGCAGTATTAATCAAAATTAGGAACCGCCCAATAAATGAGAGCATATCTGCATAGATATTATCATTATTATTTTTTCCTAGAAAGGGTGTTTGAATGGCACAAGCAACTATAAATGTCTTCTTCAACTGTTTTCAATGGGGACCTTTTCGCATTTAGTTTTCTTCCAGCGTCCACTATTCTCTCTACTTTTCTTTCCCTTCTCAGCCTTTACTAGCTTTTACACTTTCAAACCACCTTTTTGTCCTTTTGAAACAGTCAATATTTTGCTTTTGAACGAGTTGGAAAACTTTTGGCTTTAATGGCAACTGCAGTCTGCAACAAAGGAGTTCTTGCAGGATTTAAGTTTAACCGTGCCCGCGTGCGACACAAGACAAGATGATATTACCATCCCAGTACTGTCACGTGCTCTGTCATGAGTTAGTGGAGATGGTTACATAGTTATTAGTTGTTGTATAATTGTAGGAGTTTGCATGTCTTTAGTTGTTGAATAGTTTTAGGAGTCATGTTATCCACTTTTATAGTGGGCTGTCATAGGAAAAGTTTCCTCATTTCTAAGCTTTCAGTTAGAGTCTTTGTTTGTATAAATTTCAGTGGCTTTTAATTAATGATATATCAGATATTATCCATTACTACTAGCTTGTCTAACTTGGAGGTTTTGGGTTCCCTCGAAGCAACCCTTATCGTCTAATTGTTATCCCAACTGAGCCTTCTAAGGGCCAGTTTGGCATTGCTGTGCTGTGAAAATAATCGCTGTCAGATTTGCTGTGAGAAAAATCAACTGTGAGAGAAAGCAGTTTGGCGTTTGATAAAATTTTTGTTAAAAGTGTTGTTGGTATTGATTTTATGCATAATCAGAAAATGATTGCTGCATAATCATTAAACCCAGCGCCTCTTCGAAACTGATTCCTGCATAATTAGAAAATGAAAGCACCTCATTAGTTGCTTTCTTTTATAGCTTTCTCTCACAGCAATTTTTAACAATAAGTGATTTTCTCACAATTTACCAAATGGGTTGAGCTTCTCAAAATTTTTTAAAAATAACTTATTACCCCAAATAAGCAATGTCAAACAAGCACTAAATATTGCTGCAGCCATAGGTGGCCGTAAGAAGAAAACTACATACCAAGTCCCTATACCTAATCGCCCAATCACACGAGCGCTGTCCCAAGCACATAACAAGTACACCTTTTCGATCTGTTTTTTTTCTTTTCTCTCGGCCATGCCAGGTTGTTTTAAGCCTCTGGAATCTGGTTGGATCCATTAGTTTCGGCATGAAACATGAGGCAACCGCTTGTTCATACACCTTTTCAACATTTTAAGTCCTTGTCCTAACATGCAATTAATTTTCTCCTAATCCCATCAAAGTGACACTTGAAACGAGGATATGCCAACCAAGTGTTATTGACACCGAACAGACAAGTATTGTCTTGAAGCGACGGATTTAGACTCAAGATTTCATACTGAAAAATAGACCTCATAACTGGTGATTTTTAGAATCAAGTTCTACTCAAAGGCATGCATGGGTATGGTCATGGTTTTATCGACTCCATGCTGTTGATGCATGCATGTGCAGCTGTCCCATCACTCTTCTCTCCTCTGAGAGAGAGAGAGAGAGAGAGAGAGAGAGAGAGAGAGAGGCATCCATGTTACTGCAAATACGCATTATGACAGTGACCTGTTAATGTTAGGTATGAAACTCACAACAACCATATATGCCCCATAAATAAATGATATAACTATTCACCATCCACATGTGAAATGTATTAAATTATATAACTATTCACCTGACCTACTTTTTGTCGGAGCAGAAGAAGAGCAGTAAATTTGGATGAGCAGAGCAGCCTCCATGTAAAAAGGCAAAATTCGGCTTCTTCTTAGATTCCAAGATTCGGTTCAGACTTTAAACCTATTTGCTGGCTGTGTGGTCAACAAAATCTTGCTAATTAGCTAGACAAATGTCTTTCTTTTCTCCTGGCTTTGTGGCCTTAAAGACAAATCTTGTCAAACAGTTTTTGCAAACGAGGCCTTACATCACATGGCATAACTGGGGCCTGCTTCTCATCAATTCTACATCTGTTAAATGACAGAGCCTGAGGTGGCCGAGGGATTTTGTGTCAATTTTCATATTTAAAAAGTCAATAAATATTTGCAATTATTTATTTGAACTGAATTAGTCCTAATATGCATCATGCATGACAAGTTTCTTTTTCTTTTTTTCCTGCAAATCAAATTGCCAATAATATATGTCATCATAAATGCCAAGAATAGAAATATGAACACAAACACTCCAACAATTGAAGAACTGTTCAAAAAGGTTACTTTCAGCCAAAAGTGACTGGAGCATAAGAGAAAAGACAAAATCTTTGCTTGCCAGTTGCCAACTTGCCACTGCCTCAATCCCTTCTTTTCTTGAGGATGCTTTTTCTGATCATATAGAATCCCAGGATTCCAGGATATGATCTTGAACTATATTTCTTTCTTCCATCCAAACAAGATAGCGTTCAATTAATGTCTTGTCTGTTGTCACAACATGGATTTTTATTTCTAGTTGAACTTGGGTTTAGTTTCAGAGAGAGAGAGAGAGAGAGAGAGAGAGAGAGAGAGAGCATATGAAATGAGACATTCTAATAATTGACACAACCAAATATCTCCACCTAAACTTGTGAAAGACAAGTACATATATTATCCATGTAAATTACTGTTTTAGCAAATTGATGAGGTCTTTTCGCTTTCTGTTTTGTGCTTTTCTTTTGTTTTTCTTATTTTCTTCCTTTTTACTACACACTTTGACAAGAGAATCTTCCCTCCCAAAATCTGTTCAAAAAGAGTACAAAATCCATCGCGAGGATCTGAATATAATCTTCCAAAAGTCTTTTATCTCTGTCCTTGAGAACGAGAAGGTTGGTTTTAATTTACTATAGAAAGTTGATGACCACTCTTCAGTCTTTTCCACTAGTTAGTGGCTACTTTTAGATCTACCATCACATCATTCATATTGTAGCCACAATTGCATGATCTCTAAATTCCTTTCCTAATAAGCTGAAGAGAGGTTTCATACTAGGCAAAACTCCCAAGTTTACCGTAGTTTTGATCGATTTTTCTTTTTCCTTTTATGGCGTAAATAAGTTTTTCTTAATCATGTCATGTTTGACATGACAGATTATTTTATGGTAATGGAAAATTTTAACTGGAATTGATCAAGAAATTAATTTAGTTGGATGGAACTATCCATCCATTGGCAACCCAAATGGCAAAAACATCAAATATGAAAATAACAGGTCTGGATTTTGATGATACAGGTTCCTGCATCTGGTTTAAAAATTGAAATGATGAATAGAAAGAACATGGTGGTGGGCCATGCAAAGCTTTAATGGGAGAAAAAGGTTGGCCTTGGACTTATCTCAAAGCTTTTCTTATGTCACAACACAATCAGCATAAAAAGACAAAGGGGTCCTTTTGGGTCTGAAGAACCATGTTCTTAAATATGAAATCCCCACTGGCCAGTACCAGACAGACTCTTCCAGTAAAGTTGCCATCTTCTTCTCTTCTTGTGGTCACGCTTGCTCCATATTGATCCCACAAAACCTTATGCAGATCCTTTTCTCCCTCTCTCTTATAAAACCAGCAGCATGATATTTCATCATTAAACAAAACCAGCTAAACAAATTTCTGTGGCTCTGGCTCATTGCAAATCATGAGAGATTAAACTAAACTGAGTCTAGGGTTTGCATAATTTTCACCCCCGAACTGATTCAAGTCTTATTGTCAGATACAGAGAGAATTGATCAGCCTTAGCCTTAGCAGTGGAAGTGGTAAAAATTAATTAGAATTGATGTATTGATTTAAAGGGTGCCTGCCATTAACAACGTGCAGAAAATAAGATTCAGCACACAGGATTCTGATCTTTCTCTCTTTCTTTCTTTCTATCTGGTGGAGGCAGTCTACAGAAACAAAAAGTCAAGGTCACTAATGATCCCAACGACCACCATAAATTCATCATCGCATGTTCTTTACTTTTTGAAACTTTCTCTTTTCAAGAGGTTAGAGTTATATGTATATATTATATAAACATCTGATACTCCAACCACATAAACTACATAATTTTTATTTTTAATTTTTTACCACAAATTAGAAGATACTAATTAACAAGCACCACCAAGCAATATAATCTCAATCATTAATGGCACTAAGTCTTCCTATTTCTCTTTATTTGCCCAATAATCCATTCCTGTGGTCCTATAAAATGGAGGCTAGCCAGGGCCAACACAAATGAGCAAACAATACCAAACCCAATTCTTCTAGCTCTCTCATCATCCTAAGTCAACAACTCACTCCCTGCCTCTCTCTCTCTCTCTCTCTCTCTCTCTCTCGGTCTTTCTGTCTCTTGATCATTCTTGTTGGACTGCATAAAAAAAACCAGAAAAAAATGGTGCTAGAAAAGAGCCTTTCATCAGCCATAAACACAAAAATTATGGGCTCATCAGGAAGTGAAGAAACCATAGTTCTAGCTCATGGGTATGGAGGAGACCAGTCTGTGTGGGACAAAATCGTCCCCTACTTGGCTGAGCATTACCGAGTTGTTGTTTTTGACTGGCCTTTCTCAGGTGCTGTTAACAACAAGGACCTCTTTGATCCTAGCAAATATTCTTCCTATGATGCTTTTGCAAATGATTTAATTGCCCTCTTGGATGAGCTCAACTTGAAATCCACTGTCTTTGTTGGCCACTCCATGTCTGGTATGATTGGATGCATTGCTTCCATTAACAGACCTGACCTCTTCAAGACCCTCATCCTCATTGGAGCTTCTCCTAGGTACTCTTTCTCTCTCAAGCCTTCCATATTTTGTTTTGTAATTTATTTACCTGATTTCTAATTTTCTCCTTAATTTTCATTTTTGGTGTCTTCTACTTTTCTTTTCTGGTTAGACACCTGATATAAGCTATATATTTGTGGCCACAGATTAATTTCAGCTATAAATTATATGAGAATTGTCCTCTTCTAGCTTTTTTGATAGAAGCGATAGTCTAAACTGTTTTATGTTAATCTAATATAGCGGGAACTCGAACTTGGATACAAAGGGGGAACTCACTGTCATGGCCCACGTCTGTTAGCTATTTTTGTTACAATATTTCTGTTCATGCCATTAATGCATAAATATAAATATATTTATGTAGGTACATAAATACAGAAGACTATGAAGGTGGGTTGGAGATGTCAGATATTACACAAATCATCTCAGCCATAGAATCCAACTATCACAACTGGGCTGCCTACTTCGCTTCCCTTGCTGTGGACGCAAATGACCCTCTCTCTGTCGACAAGTTTGTCAAGTGCCTGCGCAGAATGAGGCCTGAAGTTGCGCTGGCCTTGGCCAAAACCGTCTTTTACAGCGACCAGAGAGACGTTCTTGACCAGGTTTCAACTCCATGCACCATCATCAACACCTCCTCTGACATTGTTGCTCCAAACTCGGTCGCCTTCTACATGCAGAAGAAAATCAAGGGAAAGTCCACTGTGGAGATTATAAACACCAATGGCCATTTCCCACAGTTGACTGCCCACCTTGAGCTTCTTGATGTGCTGGGAAAAGTCTTGGGCCTTAAATTTGATCATCAAGATCCAGATATCGTTGGGGTGAATTAATTAGTTAGTTTTTAGTTTGCCCTTTGTTTAATTAGGAGCTTAATTAGGAGCTATATAGCTAGAATAATTATATGGTGGAAGCGACAAGACATGGGTATCTGTGGCAATCGGTTAATTACTCAAGTAGATAAGAGTATTCACTTTTACACTGAAAATCCGATGTTTTCTTCGCCTCTTCCCTAATATCATTTGTGCTTCATACCATTCCATGTTTGACATGTACAATATTGTGTTTGGTTATGTGTAGTATATATTAGTTTGGATTGGAGTTTTTATTTGCTAATAAGCAACAAAGTGACATCTTTTTTCCTTTTTTTGGTAAATGAGGAGGCAACCTCCAAAGAACACATGAACATCAAAAAATCCAAAGTGGCCACCAACCAGGATTTTAGGCTAGTTCTAATATTTCTCAGAGTGGGCCCATGCATTCAAGAATTTGAACATTGTATCCAAAAAGTAACCAAGATTTTCAACTTGCCCTTGAGCTTCCCAACCAAAACTCCAAATTTTATTATTTTTGTAAGATTCCAGATTGGAGGCTGGATGTAGTAAGTAAATCTTTGGGTGTATTTAGCAACTCTCTTTCTTAAACAATGCACAATAGCTAGATGAAATGGAAACGGAAATCAAGGTTGGGCTTGCTGTTTTAAAAATTAGGCTACTAAGCCCATGTACGATCAATGGGCTGGCCCAATGATGGGCCATACATTTTGGTTATAACCTGAATTACCATTAACACCCTCCCGCCACAAAGCAAAGTCCAATCACTGCCCGCCACCACACTGTCAGAACTTTTCCTTCCGGGACACTGGCAGCGAGGCAGTTCTTTCCCGGTAATTTAACCGAAAACATCAAGGGTAATTCGGTCAAGAAGCACCAAAATATCTCCCTCTCAATGTAGTCCCACTCTCCGACTCTCCCACTCCAGATAAAAACCGAAGTATGCGAAGCTTATTCGGAGCTACCCAAACTCTGAGCAAATCGTCCGCTTTCTTCTTCCTCAACTCAAATTCGAAGCTCTCTCTGTGCAAAGCCTCCAAATCCCCTCTCCTTCTCCGAACATTCGCGATCATGGCCAGGGCCGATGAGTTCGTCAAGGGTAGCGTTCACCCAAACGGCGTCGCTGTCATCACCCTCGATCGCCCCAGAGCTCTCAACGCCATGAACATAGGTATATAGGTGTAAAAGCTTTTGCATTTGGAAAATTGGAGCTGTTTTTTTCAAGCTTGAATTTTATTGCATCTTATTAGTAACAATAATTCCGTGTTATTACATTACATGTAAAGATCGTTTGTTCATTTGCGATAAACTGTCATGTCTGGTAGATATTTCAAAGTAGTTAGCTTTACAAAGAATTTTGTGTATATTTTTAAGTGGAACCTGTTTCAAAATGCAGATATGGATGTTAAATACAAAAGTTATCTGGATGAATGGGAATCAGACCCAAATGTGAAGTGCGTTTTGGTTGATAGCAGCTCAGCTCGTGCGTTTTGTGCGGGTAACATAGAGAAGATATAGAGTTTCCGTTTTTGAGAAGTTTTTTCTTGCCCATTTTACACTTCGGTTTTGGCGTGTAATAAAATTTAAAAAAATATTCTCTGTCGCTAAATAAGTTTTCCTAGAGATGTCTGTTTAGCTCTTTAGACGGTTATTTTTGTTTTTGAGTCTTAGGTTATGAGAGTGACCAATCATGGTAAATGCAGGAATGGATATTAAAGGGGTTGTTGCTGAAATCCAAAAGGACAAAAACACACCTCTTGTGCCGAAGGTTTCTACATTACGCTTGCTTTGATCTAGAATTGTTTCTTGTTTAGGTTCTTGTTAGGTTGTTGGTCTTGGTCATTCTAGCTGTTTCATTTCATGTTGTTTATTGTTTCCTTTCATTCCTTTTTATCTTGCATTTTTGTACAACATAAGGCGTCCCTTAAGTTGGCTTCTTGTCTGATTGATAACCCAGATTTTAGTTTACCTGCAGGGGGTGATGTGAAGCAGATCACAACCAAAAACCAACTCCCGGATATGATTGAGGTCTTGTTGAGTGTCCTTTTAACTATAGATAGTAACAGGCTTATAACCTTATACATTTTGCTAAAATCCAGATAATATAAGATGACTGTCTTCTCTTACCATCTTATATGCAATTCTGGTGATTTTCAAAGAAGGTAGAATTTACAACTAGCAATACCATTGACCCTTGAAAACCATTGATGACTTAAGACCTAATACAAGCAAAGTGCTTTTTACAACAACACTCCTGCATTAGCATCATAATGGTGTATATCTCGATGTAAACTTATTTAACTCTTATTAATTTAGTCACTGTTCGTATTAAAAACAAAAGTCTGTACTATTATCATGTTTTGGTCTAAATCTTCGACATTTAGTAGGTTTTAGGACGTGCTCCTAAGTATTTTTCTTACCAAATACATTTAAGATGTTGAGATAGATCTAAACCTTTTAAAGTGAATTTCACTTATATGAGTTCTGCTTTGTGTTTTTTTAATTGGTTTGGTGATTCAATATTGTATGAATGTCATAAATTGCAGCTAAGATTGTGCATTCTGCATGTATTTGTTTGGTAGTTAATTCTCAATACACAATTTTGTTCTTTGGGAATTTCATATTTGACATTCTCGAGAAGTTACAACATCTGGTCATTTTGTTGGTTTTGGTTTTGGTTGCACTTGAACTTGGGTAATATCATTTGTATTAGTTGGAAAGCATGCATTTATTTTTTGAGCTACCATTTGTAGTATTCTTAAGAATGAGAGGTTACTGATATGATATTTGGGCTGCACATTTTGCAGGTATTCACTGCTGAGTATTCTCTGATATGCAAAATCTCTGAGTACAAGAAGCCCTATGTAAGTTTCATGGATGGCATTACAATGGGATTTGGAATTGGCCTATCAGGTCATGGTCGCTACCGGATCATTACAGAGGTTAATTACCTTGTCAGACAGATATTGTCAATTTTGTCAATTGTTTGCAATGGCTTTCTGAATTTCAAGTATTTAAATTCTCTTGTATGGATGCATTTCAGAGGACTCTTCTTGCTATGCCTGAAAATGGAATTGGTTTGTTCCCAGATGTTGGGTTTTCACATATAGCGGCTAAGAGTCCAGGAGGAGGATCTGTTGGTATGCTTTTCTTATCCTCGTGCAGTTTTTTCCCTTAAAATGGTGTAAGCTGTTTTTCCAGCTTTGACGGACTATAGAAAGTAGTCATATAGGTACTACAACCAGAAAGTATGGAGAAACTACAAAATTTAAGTAAAGTAGTTCATTAATAAGGAGAATGGTGTATAAGATTTCTCCGTTTGCTTCATAAATCAATTCTTTGTTCTATGGTTGTTTAACAGTGTTTTATGTTTCTAGGTGTTTATCTTGGACTGACTGGGAAAAGGATTTCAACACCATCGGATGCACTATATGTAGGCCTCGGGACACATTTTGTGCCATCTCAAAACTTAGGTTTACTAAAGGAGGCTCTTTTGTCAACCAACTTGTATGTTTCTGATTTTCTTTCCACATTCTTTTTTTAATTTTATTTTCTTCATATTTTTATGCGCACATGGGGTTAAAGTTGGTTGGCATCATCACATTGGAAAATGGCTTTTTGATATAAAAGCAACTCCATTGTTGATGCAGTTCCCAAGATCCACATCAGGATATTGAAACAACTTTGGGGAAATTCAGTGGCAACCCTGATTCTGAAGCCCAATTAAGGTTGCTTTTGCCTCAAATAACTTCAGCATTTGGTGCAAATAAGTCAGTTCTTGAGACAATTGATGAACTTAAAAAGCATCAACATAGTTCAGATGCTACTGGTAAGTTTGTGAATGTATTTATTGATAATGAAATGAAATCTATCATCCTTATCTATTAGAGAGGTTTGGGTGTCACTGTCAGTTATGGTGGTTTGCCTTTTTGTTTTGTTGTTGTTGGTGATTCATTGTTGTGTTGCAGTGGTGGAGTGGGCTAATGAAGCTCTTCAAGGTCTTGGAAAGGGTGCTCCCTTTTCACTTTACTTGACACAAAAGTATTTCTCCAGAGTCGCATCTGCACTGGGGAAAAATGACAATCAATTATCCACAGTGAGTCTGGAGTTTCTACCTTTTTCGTTTCTTTCATCATGTGGTTGCATTCCTTTTGATAGGTTTTGTTTTCTAGTAGCTCGCCTGTTCCGAAAATTAACGTGTACTCATTCTGTACTTGTCCAAATCCAGTTAACTGGTGTGATGAAAACTGAATATCGCATCGCCTTAAGATCGTCTTTGAGGAATGACTTTGCCGAAGGTGTGCGGGCAGTTTTGGTGGACAAGGACCAGGTTAGTTAATATGCTCATTGAAACTGGAAGTTGCAATATAAATCCATCGTTACAATCTTTATGCTTTTGTAAAATTGCTCCTTGCCTTTTGTTTTTAGACCATCAAACGAATTTGTAATATTGGTTTGTGTTTATTGTGCATGCAGAATCCGAAGTGGAACCCGTCAAAGTTAGAGGAGGTTAATGAGAGTGAAGTGGAAGCTCTGTTCGAACCATTGAGCCCAAACGTTGGGGAGTTGAGTGTGTGACTGACTGGCATGTGAAAACGACCTATCTTCATCTTGTGTTACCCAAAGCAAAATAAAATTTGTAGAAAAAATTCCTATCATAGCTTCAGCAGTAACATTAGACCGACGGGTTGTCTTGTTGGATGCCATTGAGTGGAAAGTAAGTCAATAAACCATTTTCCACTTGGACGCTTTTTATGTATTTTGTACTGCCGTCTCATAAATAAATAAAAAAGACCCATTTGTGTGATTAATTTTTGCGGCTCTTTTCACAATTTGTCACATAGCTTCTATAATTTTGGGAACAAAAAGAGGAGTTCTATTTATAAATATTTATATAATAAAAAAGACAATTGGGCAGTTCAGTAAAGAATTTTTTTAACAGTTAGGAACAGTCGCCGCTCCTCAAACTTTGTAGTTGATCCCAACAACGGGGCGAGGCCCTCACTACAGACTGACTATTTTCCCAAGTGGGTTTGTGGGCTTCGTGTTCCTCCTTATTCAGAAATACCTTGTAACAGTTTCCCTTTTGGCATTATTGCACCGAGAATACCGTCCGAGAGTACCAAAGTATAACAAAGTATGCGTTCTTCCTTAATATAACAAAGTATGTATTCTTCCTCCGAGAATACCGTCCCCACCGTCACGCCAGTCACCATATCGTACTCGGAGCTCAAAGTAACCTTCTCTCTCACTCAATTTTGTTTGTTTGGTTACCGAGAAAATTGAACAGAAGAGTTCGGATTGATTAGCTTTATTTGATGCTTGGTTGCTTAGAAACTCATCATAATTCAGCGAAATTAGTGTAATATAATCTCTGTTCACTTTTTTGTTGTAATCATCAACCGCACCGAATTAGTTCTTATTTTCTTAGCATCCAAACAGAGTCCTATTTGTTTTATTCTTAGTTTTCTTTAATTGCTATGTTTTGCTCTGCTAAACTCGTGGATATCGCGCATGTCAAGAATTTGATTTTCTGATTTACGTCTTTTTTGGTTGATGGATTGATTGATTGAGGCAGGACAAGAACACGGACTTGTCATTGAAGATTGAAGAAGGCTTTGGACCTAATGGGTTAGGAATCTTATCAATCACCGATGTATGGTTACTTTACGCCTTTAAATTGGTCGTCTCTATTTTCCTTTTATTCTCTTTAGATTCTGTCCTTTTGGATAGTCTTACTTTCCTTTGTTAATTAGTGATTATGCTTTCTATTACATGCTAAACCTGATTAGTAATTATGCTGTATAATCATATTGTATTGAACTGATAAGTACTTGCTTTCTAGTGTCTTTGTGATTGTTTCCTTGAGTTTCCAATTGCAGGTTCCGGAATATTCTTCCTTGCGCCGAAATCTTCTACACCTGTCACCTAGGTACAACCTTCTACATAGGATTTGCATGTTCATTTTATCAGAAATTCTTATGAATATAGGAAGATAGTTTGATATAGCCCTGCTCATGGGAATTTTTATTTGTTTTTAATTAGATTAGCCAATCTGCCGGAAGAGGTGAAGAAGGAACTCGAAGATCCTGATAGTAGGTAAGGCATTTTTGTTCCATCCTTATGATTTGATGTCTGTTAAGCCATTGAGAGATTTTCTGTATAAACACAAACATCAATCTATTCTTTATTTAATAGCGAGTTTCTAAAAATATCCCCTACAAGACTCAACTCTTAAATTTATTTACCTAGCTTTAGTGCTTCTCTTGGGAATCTGTTTGTACTTCTTGTATTCATCTGATGAGAACTCTAATTCATCATTCTCAGTAGATGTATGACTTATCTTCTTTTTACCCGCCTTCCACATGTAGGTACAATTTTGGATGGAGTCATGGAAAAGAGAAGCTGGAATCTGGAAAGCCAGGTATCACCCTCCCTTTTTTTTTTCTTGTTGCAAACTCTAAGAAAAAATTACAATCATGCATAGTCACATGATTGTTATTAATTCTTTTTAGTTTATGTTTTGGTTTCGCAGATACGTTAAAAGGCTCTTTTTATGCAAATCCAATGTTAGATAGGCCTACAACAGATGAATATCTACTTCAAAGGTAACAGTCTCTAGGAGAATAAAAATCATAATCTGATTATGTATGACATTTTATTTTGTATGAGGTCACAGTATATGGCTCAGATCACAAAAGTTTGGCTAGACTTTTTTTTTATGGTTACGAATAACTAACATACATTCCCTATAAGGTTGTATTTGCATAAAATTGGCCAGGACAAATTTTCTATATGCTGTAACATGTTTAGCAGTATTGAACACATTTGAGAAATTACAGATTTGCGCAGACAGAACATTGTGCTTTGTATTCTCAGATTTTTGCTTGTGATCTGTATCCAGGTATCCATCATACTGTGGATCAAATATATGGCCTAATAGTGAATTGCCAGAACTTGAAGTTGGTATGTTTCCCTTGAATTTATGTGATTTTCTTGGCCACAAGTGGTTATTCTTTAATTTTTCTCCTAATGGTGGTTGACTTTCTGATGCTTGCCTGATTGCTTAGCTCTATGTTTCATAGATGTTCCATGGCCATGCAAGTATTTTTTGAAAGCTCTGTTGTGACCGAGTAACCACTGGTGATTTATATTTCATTACTGTGTCTACTTTATGCAACAACAAACTGAGTTATTATAGCTCGTAAAGAAAGTTCTGCAATGTCCTTAATTCTATGCCTTTTCACTTTTTAAATTATATAATGTATTGTTTAGCTTTATTATCACTGAATATGACCTTTTGATTTGTAGCCTTCAAAGCTCTTGGGAAGCTGATCCTTGGAGTTGGGCTTATGGTGGCATTTCACTGTGACAGATATGGTAAAGTCTTATATTGTTATGGTTTTTACTCCAAGAGAACATAACTATGTTGTTTTTCAGGTCTCATTTTATACTTGAGTTGTAACATTTATCATGCATGAATATTTTTTTCCCCGGCCAGAAAACAAGTATCATAATATGAGTATTCATAAGGCCTAAGGATTTAAGAAATTGAGATGACACAATCTATGATATTGGAAAAGGGTTAAGTCAAGATTTCTGAGCCTTTTACATGATTGCATAAAAGAACCTTAAATTTATCGTCTCTGGTGTAGAAGGGATAAAGAATGATCGACACCTCACAGCTAAATGATATTGACCTTTTCTACAACCCTGGCCAAACAAAATGCCATAGTCTTTTTGCTACCTCGTTGCTGTTATTGATTTTCAGGGAATTGTTAGGATGACTCTTACAAATTTTGATGAGTGCTTGAACAGTGTCAAAAGCAATCAAAATGAGTGAGGATGAAGGCCTTGAACAAATACTTTTTCGTTCTCGGTGTCATAAAGGGCGTCTACTTTATTACTTCTCCACAAAAGAGAGGTAATTATTTTTTCTGTCCTCATCACAATTCACCCATAGCTGATAATGCGTCGGTTTGTAGTGAAGTTTAAGTTCTTTTTGAAAATTCTTTGTCTCTCAGGTTTGGTAATATTTGGATCATTCATTTTGCTATGTTGAAATTTAAGAAGAAGGAAATGTGGCATTCTTTTATGAAGTCTTAAAACCAAGATTCCCTTAAAGTGGAACAGCATAAGATGATGCTCATGTTAGTTAATATAAAGGAATTACATTAACAGTTTTAATATGGGCAAGATGATCAGGGAAGGAGGTTAAGAATGGCATTAGATGGTTACCGAGGTTTAAAAGAATAAATAGTACTGAGGTATGCAATCTTTTGGCTCCCAGAGGTAATATATTAACAAGTGAATTACGACTTGCAGTAATTCTCCTGAAGATAATAAAGACATGTCTTCTTGGTGTGGATGGCATACAGACCATGGTTCACTTACAGGTTTATTTTTTCTCATGTTATTATATTAATTAATTCGTGACACTGCTTATTGCTCAACATGTTATGCATGCGCAATATGTTGTAACCCATCAAATCAATTCTTTGTATAACATGAACATTAAGTTTGGATGTGTTCATGCTGTCATGCAATAACATATAGATTAATAGTACAAAGTGCATATAATTTCCTTACAATTATCTAGTCGGGACTCTTTCGATGTGCTTAATTTCTGCTTCAAATTAATATGTAGGACTGACCTGTGCCATGTTTACGAGAGATGCTGTTGAAATACCATGTCCTGATAGTGGAGCTGGCCTTTATATCAGGACGCGAACAGATCAGATTGTCAAAGTATGTCTTCTTATTCTTGAAAATTCTAGTCATGGAGGATACAGTCGACAATAATGATTTTCCATGATTGCTTATGTATTAGGTTGTCTTTGGAGAAGATGCAATAGCATACCAAATTGGCGAAACCACTGAAATTCTGTCAAGAGGTTATCTTTGTGCGACACCTCATTGTGTCCGGGTACTTTCTCTACTATGATCCATGTGTTTGAAACTTTTTGTCTTAAGCTTGGCTCAGAACAGGGTTCTCTAGACATAAGTCTTTATGTCTAGTTTGTGCAAGTAACTCCCCTGTTTTTATTTACCTCTTCTCTTCCCCGAAAAACCAAAGTTTTCCTTGGCATATGTCCAATAGCATT
Organism: Prunus dulcis; assembly: GCF_902201215.1. NCBI lineage: Eukaryota > Viridiplantae > Streptophyta > Magnoliopsida > Rosales > Rosaceae > Prunus > Prunus dulcis. The sequence goes on along the minus strand of NC_047656.1, from coordinate 18,990,803 downwards.
CACTGGATGTTTGTACAGGCACCCAAGGGAGAGGACGCTTGCAGTCTTGATCGTTCAACATTTGCATTATTTATGCAACCTGACTGGTAAGTGCATCTCTGGTCACATATGTTATATCTTAAGCAATGGTTGATGGTAGTTGAGCATAATTCATTTTTGCAGGGATGAGAAGCTTAATTTTCCAGAGGAGATTCATATCCATAAAGAGGTAATGCATCTCCACCATAGGCATGCACATCAACCATCACGTTATTCTCTTCTCTTTCTTTCATTTTTAACTATCGTCTTCTCTTTCAGTTGATTTCACCAAATGGTGCTCTTACCTTTGGAGAGTACACAGAGAAGCTCCTCGACAAATATTACCACCAGAAAACATAAACGTCATGTATTTTCGCTGTTCAACGATATACAACAACATACTCTCTCAAATAGTTAGTAGATCAAATGACAATTTTGAAAGAAAAAAAAAATGTAAATTTCTTCATTTGCATGGTTGATTTCTTGTTGGCAGGTTAGTTCTCCAATCAGTATGTTTTTCTAAATTGCATTTTCAATTACAATTTACATATAAAAGCAGGAGAGGATAATGCTGCCACTTGCTGTAGGCTATTGTTATTTGTTTATGACAAATCATATAAAGTCGGCGGCGGTACGTTCTCTGTAATATAATATCACAACACGACATGTCGTATACCCAATGCCGGGTCTGGCCGACCTACATGTCGCTTTCGTGATGGCCTCTCACGTCTAGAGGCATAAAAAGAAACAGAAAAACGTGGATAAATAGATAGAAGGACCATTGTACCAATAAGAAATTAGATACGGACAAAAATGCCACGAGGGGTAGTCGTAATATGCTACAGTAGAGGGGGCTGTACATGGCCCAATTAGTATTTCCACACGGCTTCTCTCCGCTTTCTTCAGATCTTTTTGACCAGACTCTTGTTCCGTTGCATGCTGACTTACTTAAATGCCCTTCACATTTTATATGGTTACAAAAGCTTCAATTCAATTGTTAAATTATCACCAGAATAAATGTCGAACAAACGCAATTATATAATCTTATACAATACATGTTATTGTGTCGTAGAGATTTATTTTATTTTTTAATAGACTACAAACTTGAACTATTAATTTCAGTTCAATTTAATCATTGTTGTTGTGTGCATAGCCATATTTTGTATTTCTTTGTTTTTTTAAGTGTTGTTTTTTTTTTTCTTTCTATACATGCAGTATTTGGGGAAATGAGAATTCAAATACACTTAAGATGCAGGAATTCGAATATATGACATGAGGAGAATATGAATACAAATGATATTAAGAGGAAGGGACAATATTGTTGAAACGCAATCACAAAGCCTCTAATAGCAAAATAAAATAAAATTTTATAATAAAAATAATACTGTTTTATTATCTTCGACTAATAACACAATGAATGACCGTGATAATAAAAAATATTATCGTTGTTGTATGAGAGTTTTTCTCCTAATAGGAGATAGACAATAATGTAAAATTGGGCAAAAGTTAGATTTCAATGAAATGACATCAAGCTGACGAGGTGGGGACCGCCGCATATGTCCACACAACAACTCCATCGCCTATAAAAGAACAAAACCACAACCATATAATTCCGTGTTCGTTCAAACACTAATAACTCTGTAGTTTCGTCTTTCCTGCCTCCCGATTTTCGCCGCCGCCAGTTCTCCATGACAAGTTCTAATTTTCCCCAAAACCAAGTCACACGCCGAGTCCGCCGGAAAATCCACCGGAAAATGGGGTTTCGAAAGCGGTGCTTTATGATGGCGAAGCACCAAAAAACCCGGTTCTACATCCTCGGACGCTGCGTTTCGATGCTCCTCTGCTGGCACGACCACTCCATATCAGATTAGCCAATAGCCAGAGCTAGCTAGCTCCAAGAATTTTCCAAATTGATTGGTCAACGTGGCACAGTCTTATTGCTTGTGCTGTTTTCCAAGAGTTCAAAGTGAAAGCTGAGGAAGAAAAGCTGCGGTTATGGGAAACATGGTTGGTGATAGAGCTTTTGGGTCAAGGACTCAAATTTTCAAGGGCAAGGCCAAAATTATACACCAAAGCCAAAGAATGATTCTTTGTATTTTTGACCTTAGATTTGCTTCTTTTGCTTCATGTGAATCCATGTACATATTCAAAGATTGAAAGGAGAAATACCAAATGGAAAACAGTGACTCGTTTACTATTATTTTGTGTTGGTTGATTGAATATCTGGTTCTTTTTCTTCTTCTTTTCCTTTTATGTTTCTGTTGGAGTGAAAAATGCAAGTATTTCATACATCATGGCCACGATTAGTGCCTTGGATTGGTTACTTATGAAGCATGTTAGAAGAAGAAATTAAATTTTTTTGATCAAGTAACACGTTGAAGGTAGAAGATGGATTATTCATGAACAAAACTTTACTCATTTAATCCCCATAAAATTATAGGATATCAACACTCAACACTTTATAATTTATTCCTCCAATCTCCAAAATGAAAAAATCATTTACCTTTACTTTTATTTTTTTCTTTAATATACCTTAAATTTAATGACTTATCTACTCCAATTCTAACCCGAAAGAACCCCAAATATCATAGAATATTAGCAAGTCCAGCTCCAAAATGAATAAAGTGTAATTTGGTTGGTGGAAGTTACCGTCAAATGTCAATTTGTGAATAAAAAAAATTGGTAGATTGATTAGTTGAGCTATTGTAATCCATCAAGCTATCTTATAAGATGGGGAAAGGATATATTGGTTGAGCGGCTTTATAATATTACCAAAGTCAGCAAGCAGAAAGAGGGTGCACTTATATTGTAAGGGAATCGCACCCAACTTTCTCATGGATATTCAACAATGTATTTTTATTATTCACATAAATTATCCTTTAAAGAAACTAAAAATTGAACGATTTGATTATACATAGTCCAGAAATAAGATATCCTTATTATTTATGGTAGTGGAAACTTTAAAAAATTGTACATAATAATAATATATTAAAATTTTAATGTAAAGACTTGTAGTTCTAGTGATTGAGAGTAATTACTATTGCATTTAAAGTTCTGTGTTCAAAGTTTATATCGGCGCTCTCTCAATATTAATGTATAGAAAAAATAATAGTATCGAACAACTGGGAAGGAAAAAAAGTCACACTGGAATCACTTAACTTGCACAAGAATTTTCAGTATGCAATTTCATTTGCATCTGTGTGGGTTTATGGATGGATTGACAACCATGCAGTGTGGGAGAAAAACTAGGACGCACCCGCCTACATCATTTATCTTCTCTCACATTTGCAATAAAGCCAATTTAGTGAATTAGATGGGCTGCTCACTTTCAAATTGGGCCCATTTAGTTTGAGTAGGATCCCGAAAACCTCTTCGCGGCAACGACACCGTACTAGCATAGTTTTCCACCCGCCATTTGAACTGCTTAAACCCTAATCCCTTTCGGAACAATCTGCAGCCTACCGCAGTAGCCGATGGTCTAAGAAACTCCGGCTTCCACTTTCCCTTTTTCTTTAGATACTAAAATTTAAGTTCATGCTTTAATTTTAGGCCTTTTTTAAAATAAAAAAAATTCTACAAAAAATAGAGGAAAATGTTGGATGAAAGTAAATTTGATGTGCATTTGAAACTGTGGGCACTTCGGATCCCTCGTCAGCTTTGCAAGGTCGCCACTCGCATACTAAATGGGTAACTCTGCAAGTCTTCATCTCTCTGTGTGTAGCTGCCAATGGAATGCTTTGTATGGTAATAGTTTATATAAGTTGGATGCTATTTTATTTGCAGATATTTGCTTGATAAACCCCGCATAAAACCGATTACCGAAGACCCAACATGCGAAAAAAATCGTTACATGATATTATCTGAGAGGGTCCAAGATTCTGGTAACAAGTTTTCAAATTTTTGTGTTCATAAGGTCTCTGTGGATTATGTGCATTTTTGTCACTAATTGAAAATTTTCTTTGTGTGAGGCAGACCTATCTGATGTTCCTGAAAAAAATCTCGATGAACTAAAGGGTTTATGCAAGATTGAAGTAGTTCCATATTCGTTGACACTTGGATACTCATATTGGGGTGCAGGTCGATTTGATGCTTTTTTGGTATCTTTTTCATTAATCTCTTTCTTTTGCATAACCTCATACACACTCACCCCTACTCTTGCATTGCATACAAAGTTTCTAACTGATAAGATTTTGAATTTTTGACCCTGTATTTGTTCAATGATGTTCAAATTTCTTACTGATTGTTATGATTTCAGACCATATATTGAAGCAGATTCTGCCTCCTGGAGTGGAAGTTCCTTCATCTTTTGAAACTATAGTTAAGTACTCTCTTCATGATTCTATTTTTTCCTCATTATGTGTTTGTCTTCATACTCAGATTTTGCCAACTTCTTGCACATTTTCTACATAGCTTTACAATCCCAAGTTACTGCGCAAAACTTGATAATCTTTGTTTAGTGTTTATTATCAGTTTAGTATACAAGGATTAACCGTGTTGATATCTGATGCGGACTAACATTGCTTCATGCTCATGCAGGTCATGTTGCCCATCTGAATATTCATGACGAATTACTCCCCTACAAGGATGTCATTGCAAAAGTTATCTATGATGTATGTTTCACTCGCTTCTGGCCTCAATATTGACCTAGCTTCATTTTTAACTCATAATCTGCATGGAGTGTGTTCCCCCATATATACTGTTAAAATGTTTTGTTTGTCACAGCTGGACTTTTACTCTTTCACTTTGTTCTTGCAAGGCCTTGTTGTTTTTGCAAGGGTTATTGTTTGGAACTTTTGTCATTGTAAGCTTAGTGTCGACACTTGCATTCTCTTTATATATGCAATTTTTTAAATCATAAGAAAATGTACCATGTTAGTATGTTCATAAATACTTATGTCTTGTTTGGCCTTTTTGTATTATCAGAAAAATTATCCTAGAATCAAGACAATTGTTAATAAAGTCGGAACGATTGAAAATGAGTTTCGTGTGCCAAAGTTTGAAGTTTTAGCAGGGGAAGATGATATGGTTACAGAAGTGAAACAATATGGAGCGACTTTCAAGCTTGATTACAGCTTGGTCTATTGGAATTCAAGATTGGAGCATGAACATGTCAGGTTGGTTTCTCAGTTTCGAGCTGGGGAAATCATATGTGACATGTTTGCTGGTATTGGTCCTTTTGCTATCCCTGCAGCACAGAAGGGATGCATGGTGTATGCAAATGACTTAAATCCAGATAGCATCCGTTATCTGAAGATCAATGCAGAAACTAACAAGGTTGATAATCGTGTTCGTGCGTACAATATTGATGCAAGAAAATTTATTTCTCAATTGATGACAGTGCCCAACAGCGATGAAAAATCAGATTCTGATATCTCCATGCTGAAAACCGGTGAGAAATGTGACATTCAGGGCAATCAGGAACCAAAATCTGAAAATGGAAGGCTAGGTGGTAATTTACATGTGAAAATACTGTGATCTTTCAGTTTGCGTGAATCGTTACTTGTGACCTTCTTAATCTTCGGTTTCTCACAGTTGAGGTGAAAGAAGTACCAGATACTGTTATTAGTAATCCGGACGCTTTACAAGCTTCAAGCAGGAATGCTGATTCATCAGTACCTCCAGTTAAAAGACCTTCAGATAGCTGTCAATCAGGTATCATGGTCACCACAAATATGTGTTTGGTCGTCACTGAAGTTGATGCAATCATTACTGCTTCCTGGTTTATTTATAAGGTTTAAGTATCCTTATTGTTGGTGTTAGATGCATACCTGATTTTCCTTCCTCTCCAACAATAATTGCATGTACAATGTCATTTTGATTGATATATATTTTGGTTGGGATTGCTAAGTTATTTCCCTTGCATTTCCCTTTGCAGAGAATGAAAGTGTTGATGGCACTAGTGCTTTTGTAGCTGGTAGGAGAAAAGGAAGCAAGACTAAGAGAATGAGAGGCCCTGAGATCTCCAATGTTAAGACTTGGGAGCATGTTGATCATGTGATAATGAATCTACCTGCTTCTGCTCTTCAATTTCTAGGTACAGATGCTTTTCATGGATAGTTTTGAATCTGATTATCTATACCCCTTGGGATTTACATCCTTTTTGTTTGAGTACAAATACCATTGCCTCAGTAAATCTCTGCTTGAACCAAATAGTAGAAGTAAGCAAGTGAATTTGCTTTTAATATCTGCATACATTTTCATTCAGATGCATTTAGAGGTCTGATCCAGAGAAAGTATTGGACGGGGTCTCTTCCTTGGATTCACTGCTATTGCTTCATAAGGGCCATTGAAACGCAAGAATATATTATTTCAGTAAGTTTTATCTGTATGGCTGTTAAATCTAACTAAAAGCTTCTGATAATTACACAAGTCCTTTAATTGGTAATGTCTCAAAGGTCTTTGACGTGTACTGGTAGTGTAGGCACTTGGCTTTTGATTGATCAAAATTGACCTTTTCCCTAATGAGCCAGTGTAGTAGTCCGCTGTATACATGTTCGAGTTCTTCTAACACCTTTGCGCTCACATAACCTGTGTTTCCAACTATATGCAGGTGGCAGAGTCCGGTTTGAATGCCCATATAAAAGATCCAATATTTCATAGGGTTAGGGATGTCGCTCCAAACAAGGTATTAACATTTGGAACTATTTACAGTGGATATATACAAATTTGCTTATAGTGGATATATACAAATATACATACTGTCTTGAAGTCTTCTGATCTTTCAACTTATCAACTTATCTCACAGGCAATGTTTTGCTTAAGCTTTAGGCTGCCAGAAGGGTGCCTTATTTAAGATGCCACTGTCTCTCATTCTGCTGACAGAGAGGGAGTTGCGCGAATGGGCCTCTTTCTTTTGAGAGCTTAGAAAGCCAATCCCCTGCACTATACGAGCAACTGCTCTGTTAAAGCACTTGAAACCGTCCATTTTGCAAAAATTGCAAATCATGTTGACGGTGGTAGATGAAATGGACTTGCTTCTGAAAAATGTAACAATTAAGTTTCAAAATTTTCATAGTTCAGTAATTTTTGCATACAATCTGTGTACTGGCATATCACCAAAATCTGATCTGTGAAAAGTCAGTATGACAGTCGTAGCCTTCATATCTTTTGATTGTACCAGGTTTTGAGTGCTTTTTTTTAAACCACCGTGTGAAACAAAAAGAACAGGTCTGGCAAGGGGTTTATGATTCGAGTGGTTAAGAACACTCCTTTAATTTCATGGTTTGTGCATGAGGACAGTAGTTAGTGTGTGTTATTGTTACGCGTGACTAAAGCACATAACTTTCGTGTTAGTTTCTAGATCATAATTCAGTACAACTTCTAATTAAAAGAAGAAGGAAAAAGAAAAAGAGGCACTTCCCTTTCATTTTATACGACTGGTCTCAAAGACTGAAGCTGTAGGGACAAGGGAGGCAACAAAATCTGAGTAATTCACAAGCAATCTTTCACCTTTTGTGTATGTAGGGTTTAGGATGAAGGGGAAGAATATGCTTCCCATTGGCATTGCCCTAACAAATTCAAATTGTGCCCATCTCTTGGAAACTTCAACATTAAAATGTCATTTTAACCCCATCCATAGACTTGAAGTGTCCCCAGCGCAGGCCCTAAACTCCTACGTGTGGAACCTACGACGACGGAGGTATCGGCGAAGTTGTAGTACCTTGTGTGAATGTAGCATTTTCCTGATAAGAAAAACTAAAAGACATCCTTTTTCTTTGGAATGGCACTTAATGCTAGCTATCCCTTTTTCTGCAACGATAAAGTGTTAAACTTTCACGCAATAAAAGCAGACGCAAAGGAGGAGCCTGCAAATTGATGAAAAAATGAACACGTAGGTTTTGGCTGGAAAGTTGGCATTTTGGAGTATTCTCTTTAAGTTTGCTTAAAAGATCAGTCAATGGCTTTCTTCTCATGGATGGTCACTCACTATCTTTGCTCCTTGGTCTTGGTCTTGGATGAGTCTTCATGTTCCCATTTCCCTTCCAAAAGTTGGCATTTTTCTTTTTGGACAGGGCAAACATAATATTTTTCATATTAATATTAATTTGAATAATAATATTATTCGGTTGGAAAACAATTAGCATGGGCTGGCCACCATAACTGAATAACTGAATTAAGGAACGAATCTTCCATTTCTTTTTTGCTTTTCCCATCAAAGTTCTCTAAAGCCTAACACTGAAATTCCAGAGAGAGAGAGAGAGAGAGAGAGTGTTACCACTTTGCACTCTATATATTGTTGAACAAAGAACCAAAAGAATTCCCCTCTTCCTTTCTCTTCCCTCCCTGCGTCCCTCAATCATTGGAGCCCTCAAATCTTTCTTGGTTCTTTGCTTCATTCAAAAAAGATTCAGATTCAAGAAGAATTTTAAAAAACCCATTTTAAAGATTAGCTCCAAAGAAAATGAGAATGGCACAAGAAAGAGTCTATTGGGAAATAGTACTAATTCTGGTGTTGATGAACATGGCCCAAAAAGGCAAGAGCTTTGGGGTCAATTGGGGAACAATGGCAACACACCAGCTCCCACCAGAAAGGGTGGTCAAAATGCTGAAGGATAATGGGTTCAATAAACTCAAGTTGTTCGAAGCTGAAGAGAAAATATTAGCTGCTCTTATGGGGACGCAGATTGAGGTGATGCTGGCCGTACCCAATGTCATGTTGCAAGAGATGAGCCAAGATCCTGTTGCTGCAGCTACTTGGGTCGATGCCAACGTCACCAGTTACTGCTCCAATGGTGGAGTCAATATCAAGTTGAGTCACACAATTTCTTGATTAATTTTCAACCCATTTTTGCAATGTGTTTGAATTCTTACTCTTTCTTTTTATGCCATTATGTTCCTAAGTGGTTCATTTTTTCTCTCTCTCAAAAGTCAAAACCCTGTCAGTTGATTATCTTCAATTTCTGTAAAATCATGGGGAAGTTCATTTCTTTCCCCCCATGATTCTGGAGGTGTTGCTTGTTCTCCTTGCTTTCTATCTCTCTTCTTTTAACTGTTACTATGACTGTTACCTGTTTCCAATAATGTCTGAATGATGATGTTAAGGAATTCCTTGAACATGCTAAAATTATTATGACAATTGAGTTTGCAGGTATGTTGCTGTAGGCAATGAACCCTTCCTTAAAACATACAATGGCACCTATCTAAAAACCACATTACCAGCTCTGAAGAACATCCAAGAAGCCCTCAACAATGCAGGACTTGGGTCACAAGTCAAAGCCACCGTCCCCTTCAACGCCGACATCTACTTCTCCCCTGACTCAGACCCAGTTCCATCTACAGGAGACTTCAGGCCTGAAATTCGAGACTCCTTAATTGAGATCATCCAATACCTACATACCAATGATGCTCCATTCACAGTCAATATCTATCCTTTTCTCAGTCTCTATGGCAATACATATTTTCCTTTTGGATTTGCTTTCTTTGATGGAACAACCAAGCCCATTAAGGATGGTGATCTACTGTACACCAATGTGTTTGACGCAAACTTTGACACGCTCGTTTGGTCTCTGACCAAAGCTGGGTTCCCTGAGATGAAGATCATGGTTGGAGAGGTGGGCTGGCCAACTGATGGTGACATAAATGCCAATATAAGAAATGCCAGGAGGTTTAACCAGGGAATGATTCAACATTCCCTGAGTGGAAATGGAACCCCAGCAAGGAAAGGAAAAATTGATGTCTATCTATTCAGCCTCATCGATGAAGATGCGAAAAGCATTGCTCCTGGAAACTTTGAAAGGCACTGGGGGCTATTTGAGTATGATGGGAAGCCAAAGTATAATTTGGATTTGACAGGCTCTCTTGAAAATAAAGGCCTTGCAGCTGTGGAAGATGTAGACTATATGCTGAAGAGGTGGTGTGTTTTGGACAAAGATACTAAAGATTTGGAGCTCTTGGTAAAAAGCATTGACTATGCTTGTACCCTCTCAGATTGTACTGCTTTGGGTTATGGGTGTTCTTGCAATAATCTCAGCCTCCGGGGAAATGCTTCTTATGCATTTAACATGTATTACCAGGTGAATAGCCAGAAAAGCTGGACGTGTGATTTCTCTGGTTTGGCTGTGGTGACTGATGAAAATCCGTCTGTTGGGGACTGCCAGTTTCCAGTGATGATTTCTTATGGTGGTCCTTCAGTGTTGCCTAGCAGTGGCCTTGCACACATGGTGATGAAAATTGTTGGAGGATATCTGTTGTATTTGGTTCTGCTATGACATAAGCTCTTTAGGAAGCCATGAAACCTAGCTATAGCAAAACATCAAACATGTTATAGTATGATAGCTTACACCTTGTAAAGCAGATTGTTCTGGCATAATCCATGGTTCCCAATCCCAAGTTGAAATTTTTTGCTCATTTCTTTCTTAAATTCTTTCTCTAATGTTGATAATGCATTGCAGTAATTCATGTTTAAATCTTAAGTGATATTCCTATGGCTTTGGAGTTGCTTGATCCTATTCCTATACCTACAGTATCACACAAATGGAGAGACGTAAAATAGTTGAATGCGATTGTCACACCATCACGTGTTATATACGGGCAAGTGATATTGTTGGTACTTTCCCAATCTGAGAATATCCCTATTATTAATAGATAATTACGTGCGCCATATCATGAGTGAATTGTAACATTTTGCAACGGTCACACTCAAGAATTACTCCAGAGTAGAGTGGAGTGGGTCGAACTAAATTGCTCCTGGGCCTTAGCTTCTTGTTGCTATTGGACTTCCTATGTTCTATCTGCAATGAGGGCCACCAATAAAAAAGTAAAAAATAAGACTGAACTTTATTTACTGTTTTTCACCCATTTTCTTTCCTTCTCTCTCATTTAATAAAAATTTTGCCCAAAAGAAAAAAGAAAAACCTCCTTCAATAAAAAAGTGCGAAAATTTTCACCATCGTGATCCAATTCAAGGGCCTCCTGTGTTTCAGAGTACCCAATATTTGCATCTAATTTCATCAATTCCATTCCATAATATAATACAGAGTTTCTGAGCATAACAGAGCGTTGAAATAGAATTTGTACAAAAAATTTCTTTTTCATTATAAATTTTGTTACAAATCTGTGAATAAAAGTATAGAAATGCATGGAAAATCGGGGCAATCGTCGTTCCGAGATCGAACGCAGGAGTTTCTGAGCATAACAGAGAGGCATCGAAAGTCCTCCTTCTCGACGCCAGCCAACGATGGCCCAGCATCGAGTGGCAATAGTGGCGCGAAGATCGACGGATCTCGATCTGCGGCTTCGATTCAATCGGAGTTCAACAAAAGGGCCTCCAAGATTGGGCTTGGGATTCACCAAACTTCCCGCATGCTCACCAAGCTCGCACAATGTATGTAAAATCTATGCTATTTGCCAAAATTTTCCTTAATCTCTGATTATGTTAAATTATACAAGTTAATTGGTTTTGTTTGGTGTTTTAGAGATCACACTGTCAAAATGGATGTGTAAATTTTGATCTGTAATTGTTCTTTATACATATATGCTTTGATTAGTGTTAATTAATTATGCTGAGACAGGATGCTAAGCAAAGGTTTGTGATGGAATTAGAATATGAATGACCCAGTATTTCATGGTTGTATAACAATGGGGGTATCTAGTCTTTAAATATTGATGTTCAATAATTTAGTATTGTTTTGTGATTTGTTTACATAAATGGAGAGCCTTGCTGATATTTGGAGCAACCCATGTTGAAACACAAGTATTGCTTTGATATTTTCCAGTGGCAAAAAGGACATCAGTGTTTGATGATCCAGCTCTGGAGATCCAAGAGCTGACATCAGCTATAAAGCAAGATATTACTGGACTTAATTCAGCAGTGATAGATCTGCAGCTGGCCTGCAATTCCCAAAATGAAAATGGAAACATCTCGAGTGACACCACAAATCATTCAACTACGGTTGTGGATAACCTGAAGAACCGACTAATGAGCACCACGAAGGAGTTTAAAGAAGTGCTCACCATGCGGACAGAGGTATATTGTATGTCCCTGCACATGGTTGTCTGATGAGCTTTATTATTTGACTAGAATACGAAGTTCGACGTTTCTTGTTTATATATGGCAGAATTTAAAGGTTCATGAAAATAGGAGGCAATTGTTTTCTTCAAGCACTTCAAAAGAGTCAACAAATCCATTTGTTCGCCAACGTCCAGTTGCTGCCAGATCAGCTGCTAATGCATCGGAAGATCCTCCTCCATGGGCCAATGATTCTGCGTCTTCTTCGTCACAGTTATTTCCTAGGTAAATTTCCACTACACTAGGCATCAGCATGTTTTACAGAAGTAGTTATTGTAACCATATTGTTATATTCTAAAGGCAAGTTCTTATTAGGAGCCTCAGCCTCAAATACATGCCTATTGTTCTTTTTATAACTTCCGGTGCTATATTAATCCCATCGTTAACCATGACTGGCTAAGCAGTGTACTTGTTACACGGAACCTTTTGATTGCTCCCTTTCATTTTGGAACTTGGAGAGAAATAGTGCTGTCATCTTCCTAATGCTGCCTGTAGTGAATCATATATCCTAGATCCACGACTTTGATTTAGATGTCAATGGCATTGTTTCATATTTCCTTCAGGAAGCAGACAGAGATGGAATCTCAGCCATTACTGCAACAGCAGCAACAACAGGTAGAACAACAAGACAGCTATATGCAGAGCCGAGCTGAAGCTCTTCATAACGTGGAGTCAACAATTCATGAGCTGGGTGGCATATTCACACAATTGGCAACCATGGTTTCTCAGCAAGGAGAGCTTGCAATCAGGTTTGTTTAGCAGTCATGTTAAAGTACTTGGATGGGTTCACCTTTCATCACTAACAGAAAACACAAGCGTGTAGAATAATTTTTTGGTTAAATACTCAATATTGGGGCTGTGGCTGGCAGGATTGATGAGAATATGGACGACACACTGGCCAATGTGGAAGGAGCACAAGGGCAACTGGCCAGGTACTTTAACAGTATATCATCCAACCGATGGCTAATGATCAAGATATTCTTTGTACTTATTGTATTTCTTATATTTTTCTTATTTTTTGCGGCATAAGGATGAATAAAATTATACAAAGCAAAGGAAAGTAACAAAGCGATATTTTCCTTTGTATTTTCTGTTATTTGAAATATGAAAGTTGGCATGTATGGACTACATGTGAATTGTGATAGGAAGTGTAAAGTATTTTTGACAATTTTTCTTGGATTCCATTGTATTCCTGATTAGTGAACATGTAGTTTTGAAAATAATCATGACAATGAATGGGGTTAGCTCATTAGAGTTGCAGTTACCACTCTGCACCACCTTAAGGAAATCAACTTCCCTACATAAATTGCACGCAACGAGAATCATGCATCCAAATTTTCACTCTTCGCGAACGATTGTTTGTATGTGGACCTGAGTTGTAGCTGCATACTGTATATTGTGTGCAGTGTTTATTGCAGAGTGACTCACTCAACATCCCATTGGAGCACTTGCTTCCTGCCTCTCCGCATTATTTAAAGTAGAGCTCCGGCTATCTGTTGTGCATTGTAATATTGTTCCAAATCAAACAGATTTATGCTCTTATGAAACATTTGACTTCACAATTCACAGGCATCTAGTATTAGTATATACAAAATATTTTTGGCTCAGATTGTTAATATTGAATGGAAGTGTGGGAAAGTAAAGAGACAAAAATGATTTCGATTTAATGTCAAATGAAAAGTTTGGGATTGGAACCATATGACGTGGGATTTTGCTACTGGAAGTTAACCTTTCTCTATTTCTCTAACTTCTTTTTTAATTTTTTTTCAATTGGGATGGATAGACAGGGAAGGGATAACGTAACGGTAACGTAGCACCTAAATTCAAACAATGGTAATAGTAATATTAAACAGTTAGCGGGAATTTGAATTTGAAATCTCGTAACGGCCAAATGAGCTACTGGGTCCCCCTTTTCAGTAGCCAATGCTCTTTCTCACTCATTCACTCAAACCTCTCCATCTATATTCTTCTCTCCTCTCTGAGTCTTCTTCATCACCCACCCACACCCACACACACACAAAGCACAGAGCTGCTCAACAATGGCGTCCCTCACACCAGGGATCCTCCTGAAGCTTCTCCAGTCAATGAACTCCGCCACCAAAGTCACCGGCGACCACCGTTCGGCTCTCCTCCAAGTTATCGGCATCGTCCCTGCTCTCGCCGGCTCAGACCTCTGGCCTAACCAGGGCTTCTATGTTCAGCTCTCCGACTCCCTCAACTCCACCTACGTCTCCCTCTCAGATCGTGACACCGACCTCATCCTCGCCAACCGGTTGCAGCTCGGCCAGTTCGCCTATGTTGACCGCTTCGATTTCGACTCCCCTGTTCCTCGCGTTGTCGGAATCCGCCCCATTGCCGGCCGCCACCATTTCGTTGGTACCCCAGAGCCTCTCGTTGCTCGAATCTCCGCCTCAAAACGAGAGTTTGTGATCCAGCCCGTGTCGGATTCCGACCAGTCCACCGATTTCATGGCGATTTACTTATCCAATAAGAAGCAGGAGCAAGTTGTTAGGAATGACAACAAGGACGCCAAGATTGAGAAGACAAGATCATCGAGGCAGCCTCTTGCTCCTCGAGAAAACGTGAATTTGGGTGGGAATTCCAATTCAAATTCAAATTCAGATGAGCCTAAGAAGATCTCAGATCGGCCGGCTTCAAGGTTTTCATCTCCGGCCGGTGCAAAGAGGTCAGTTTCCGTTGGGAAGAAGAATGTGGCGCCCGCGGAGAGAGATCCGTCACCCGCCGGAAAAGGAAAGAGATCAGGATCTCCGGCGCCTTCAAAATGCGTGGTTCCGAGCTTAGTTGTGGCAAAGGAAGAGAACCGCAAGGTGTCTAAGGAGCCTGCGATTATAGTACCATCCAGGTACCGTCAGCCGTCTCCAACTGGGCGGAGGCAGCCATCTCCGAATCCCCGCAGGGCTTCGCTTTCTCCTGGTAGACGGTTGTCTGGGGGAGTGAAAGACTCAGCTACCAGGAAGAAGATGGCAACTATTGTTGCAGGGATTTCTAAGGTTTCTGAAGCCCTTGTTGGGTCTGGAAAGAGTAACAGGAAGGGCTGGGATGAGTCACCGGCAGTGGAGCAAAGAGAGAAGTCTGTGTCCAAGAACAAACCAGATTTTCAAGCAATTTTAAGGACTCAGGTAGTTTTTTCCTTAATTTGCTTTGCAATGACATGTTTATAATATTTTGCTTATGGCTCTGCATATTCTGATTTCCTGATTCTTTCTATCTTTGCAGGCTGCCCTTTCGAGACGATTGAGCGATGCTCATGGTCGAAGTCCTAGTGGCGGTGATGATTCTTCTAGCGATGAGAAAACAAAATCTGGGTCACCTGAAGATTGCCTGGCTCAAGAGAAACCAAGCTGTACAGCTCTGGGCATCACTGTTCATGAAAGAAAATGGACCGATGGGAGTGTTTCACTTGATGCAGTCTCTTCAGACCTTGCAAGGCTTGGAAAGGTAATGGCGGGGTTTTAATCTTGGAATTTATTGAGTATAAGATGCATTAATTAGACATAAATTTTGTCATTGAAACAGAAGGATTAGTTATTGATATGAATTAATTCAAAACGCTATCTAATTGCAGGAGGCTTTGCAAAGGAAAGTTATTGCATCTGCTGCTGCAGCTGAAGCCCTGGAGGAGGCCATTGCTACCGAATCTCTTGTGAGGAAATTAAGGTAATATGATCATTGCGATGGTGTGCCTTTGAATTCATTGAAGAGATTGCATTTGCTGTATAATCACCATTCATCACTAGTGACTGATGTGAACTTGAATTTTATTCTCCTTTGTCTATCTCAGCATGTTCGCAGAACTATCTTCCACATCCAAGGTTGGGAACCCTTTGCCCGCCATTGACCGGTTCTTTTCAATCTACGATGAAGTTGTTAAATCAACAACACTTGTTAAATCAATTGCCAGCAACCACAATGCTGATACACCTTATAATGACAACATTCCAACAGAGCAATCAAAATCTGTTTCTCTTTGGGTTGAAGCTGCCTTAGCTACTGATCTTGGGGTTGTCTCTCTTCTTACCACCCAAGACAATGAGCCTCCATCAACCTTGCAGAAAAGTTTGTCAAAACGACAATCTGTCAATGCGCCTGCCAAAACCCATATGAAGATTTCTTCTTCATCTTCTTCACCAGAATCCAATGCTCATGTTGGGACGTGGACAAAGGGTCGTGGCATGAAAGATACTGTTGAGCTTGCAATGAGTCTGCAGTCCGAGATGCAAATGTGGTTTCTAGAGTTCGTTGAGAAGGCCCTGGATGCCGGTTTTCGGGTGTTTGGAGAGTGTGCCGCAGATGGTGTTAAATTGCCTCTCGACTCTGGCTCCATTGCAGCTGTTTTATCACAGTTGAAACGAGTGAATGAGTGGTTGGACCGAGTTGTGTCAAAGAGGGATGAGCAAATTAATGAAAAGATTGACAGGCTGAAGAGGAAGATCTATGGATTTGTTATTCAACATGTCGGGACAACGTTTGACAATGCACCCCTTGCTTCATCTTGATTTCACTTCCATTTCAACTTATTTTGGTCTTTGTAATTCGATTTAAATTTTCTACTTGAATTTGAACAGATTGTATCCTTTTCAGCTGAAAATGATAATTGATTCCTTCTGAATTTTCTAGTTCCGGGTCTAGCAAGCAAGTTTTCATTTTCTTTTATACTCTGCTTCTTTCTAATAGCAAGTTTGTCACTATTGGTCAGTTATGTAGAAGCTCATCACCTCAATCAATTCAAGCTCACAAAATTTAGAGTGGATTGATTTAGGATAAGATTTACTTGGACTCGATCCTGTTGAATTCATATTTTAGACTGTTGAACTTGGTTTGACCTTCAAACCAACTAATACTTGGTCCGAAAGCGCTAGTATTTTTCTTTCTAGCTTTGGAAGAGATCCTCAATTCAAGTTTCATTACGTTAACTGAGAAACAATCTAAATACGGACACGAATCCCATATCTTAATTATAAATTTCATTTTCAAAGAATGAATTGAAAAACATTAAACTTTTCTCAACCTACTTTTGTGTTACTGTTTTGGCATGGACTATGAAGGGCTCGTTTGTTACAAAGCTTAGAAGGTGTAACAAACGAGTCCTTATGGATCGGTTACAACAAGTGGGTCCCAATCATCTGCATTGAAGCCACGCCAGATGCCTCTTATCCTGGCCTCTCTCTCCACACATGAAAAATCCTCCGCCAAAAAAAAAATAATAAATAAAACAGCCAGGCCCACTGGGCCCCACGCCAAACCAAACCATCATGACCGCCCATCAAAATCTTGGTTACGGACACATCCGACGGCCAGGCTTCAACCACAACCACAGCCCAGAATTAGATTTTTGTTTTTCTTTTATAAGACCATCACAGATTCACACACCCTTGCCATGTAATGTTGGTTGAAAAACTCAACCAGCGCAACATTTTTCACACATACGCAAAGCCACCTCCTCCTCCTCATCACTCGTCGTCACGAAAGCCTCGCAGGGTTTTTCTCGCTGTCTCTCAGAGGAGACTCTGCTAACCCTCTTCACTCGTCACCCGAGTTCACCAAAACGATTCGTTTCATTTCAGCTCTCCCGTTCTCAGATCCTCACCAACCTCAACAGCAATCTGAGAATCAAAATCCTCCCAAACCCTAATCTTTTCCTTCTCCCATTTCCGATTTTGCCCTCCAGCTCGCGCCTGAGCTTCGTCACGAAACCGTAACTTCAAAAAACCTGCTGTTTGGCAACGCGCGGTAAGTCTAGACTTACGCTGGATTAAGAAATGGTGGGAGGCGGGAACAGAAAGGACGAGTCTGTGGTTCTGAACAGCACCAATGTGTTTGCGGCGCTCGGGAGCTTGAAGAAGAAGAAGAAGTCCGAGAAGGGTTCCTCCAAGAGCTCAAAAAGCGGCACAGCTCAGAATCCTGAGGAGGCCGAAAAAGAGGTGTTTTGGGCCCCTGCGCCCCTCAACGTGAAATCGTGGGCCGACGTCGATGACGAGGACGACGACGACTACTATGCAACTACAGCTCCGCCCGAATTGGGCTGGGCTGGTGAGGATTCAAAGGTGGCCAAGGAGACTGAGCATGAAGCTGAGCATGTGGAAGTCGGTGAACTGGTATATTTTTTTGGCCTTTTTTTTTTTGCATCGTGATCTTAATTTTGGATATTGCTAAACTTGGAAAGCATGCATTGCATTTGTGTGGGAATGTATCTGTTTCTGTTATAGGAAATGATCGGTCCTTTTCATGATGCAGCTGTAAAAGGAGGTGCTTTTTTGCTTAGTTTGTTTAATTGGTATTTGCAAATTGACATGACAACACATATGGAGATTTAATGAGGAAAAAAAGTCATAGGAACTGTGAAATATCACTGATGTTTGCTGAAGCAATTACATTTGGTTGTTTTTCTACTTTTGGAATTATTAAGATGATGATTACTGAAAGGATTTTGATGATAACATTTGGTAGGAGTTATGGAATTTATTGATATTCATATCTGTTGATTTTGTGGAATCCTTATCTAGTTTGTATCATTCTTTCAATCATTTCATTTAACGGTAGTAGATGCGAATATTTTAAAGTCCAAACGTTATTGCATTACCTGTAAAGGCTTATTATCTACTCAGTTTTGTGTGCACGTGTTAAGTTATGCATCTTTGATGTTATGACTTGGTTTTGGTGGCTTTTGTGGAGACATTTGATTTTGTCTTTTTGCCGCCTTGACTTGTTAGAATTGAATTGCCATTATTCTGTTAGAAAATAGCTATATCCTTTGTCGGAATCCATGGCTTATCCATGATCGGTTTCCTTTCAGCACGTGTAGATTGTAATGAGCCAGAAACCTCACCCCCATGTGTACCTGCATTTCATGAATTGAATTGCCATTATTCTGTTAGAAAATAGCTATATCCTTTGTCGGTATCTCTGGCAGCTATATCCTTTGTCGGTATCTCTGGCAGCTATATCCTTTGTCGGTATCTCTGGCCTATCCATGATCGGTTTCCTTTCAACACGTGTACATTGTCGTGAGACAGAAACCTCACCCACACGTCTACTTGCATCTCATGGAAATGATTCTCCTTCTATAGTGGATGCAATGAAATTTATCTTTTGTTGCTTTCATTATGGTAATATAATAAATTGATTTCTGTTATGAAAACATATTTTTACAAGGCAAAGTGATAGGTTTGCAAGTAGCTTGTATGGTTTCATTGTGAATACTCAGTGTGTATCCCAGATATAACCAAAGAAAATCAAGTCGATAACTGTAAACTGGAATGTGCGTGTGGGTGTGTTCTTCTAAGGGTACTTATGCTTCTCTATTAACTTAATGTAACAATCATTTATCTTTTCGTAAAGTCAACTAATTCCATCAGTCTTTAGACCTAAGATGTCGATGTTGTACTTTTGAATATCCTAAAGCATTTGAGTGAGTACTATTCCTCTGGTTGGATTGTTTAATTCTTATATTTATCCTGGATTCCAGGTAAGTGAAAGCGAGGAGGAAGGACTTGATGAAGTTGATGATGTCGACGAGGAACATGAAAATGAACTTGAAGCACCAGTGGAAACTGAGCCACTTAAGAAGTCCCTTGAAGCTTCTCCAGCTCCTAAGGATACTGAAAGGCAGCTTTCTAAGAAGGAACTGAAGAAAAAGGGGCTTGAAGAACTTGAAGCTGTTCTTGCAGAGCTAGGATACGGTGCCAAAAGCGAGACCGGTGGCCAAGATGATTCCAGTGGTAATTTTGCTTATATGAATATGATTATGCAGGCCAGTTCTTGTTTAGTAATTGTGTATGTATCGTCTGATTTTTTTTTCATAACATTATTGCAAAATGAGTTTCGACTTCCGGAAGCTTAAATACTATGCTAAACATCAACCACATACCTTATCTTTATATATGATAATTGGCCAGTTAAGAAGTAGGTTGGAAAACTAATTTATGCCCTCCTCCGTCTTACGTTCATTTATTGGGCTTTTCATCAAATTTGATCTCTTCCAAGGAATAATGATCCATGTACTCTTGCAACTTTCATCATATTTGATCAGTTCGATTTTTGTCATTTCTTACATGGGCTGAATTTTCCCCTACCTCTCTGTACAGGTATTGCACAAGAGAAGAAAGTAGAGAATCTAAATGGTGAGGTAGACAAGAAGGAGAATGCCACCGGGGAGAGCAAAAGTGCAAAAAAGAAGAAAAAGAAGGATAAGTCATTGAAGGAGCCAAAAGAATCCCCAGACCAGCCTGATGGCATCGATGTTGCAGCAGCAGATGAAGACGATGGGACAGAGAAGGGAGAAAATACATCTGCTGGTGATGTTAAAGAGCGGCTAAAGAAAGTGGCATCTATGAAGAAGAAGAAATCAAGCAAAGAAATGGATGCAGCTGCCCGAGCTGCTGCGAGTGAAGCTGCTGCTAGGAATGCAAGGCTAGCTGCAGCAAAGAAAAAAGAGAAGAACCACTATAATCAACAGCCGGTGCGGTAAGCCGGCTATAGATCTTTAGTTTTTGTTTCTTTGTTTTCTCTTTCTTCTATATGAACTTGTACTCTTGTTTATTTGTTGAATGGAAAAATAAACCTCGGTGGTTTTGCGAACTTCACTTTTAAGGAGATACTTCTTTTACTTGAAAGAAAAAGGGAAAGTATGGTTATATCGTATTCTAGCAGATAGATTTGAAAACTACTGTCTTCCTTTTGATAGTGCTTGTGTTTTTTATGTGCGTCTTGAGGACCTCAGCAACTCCTGTGTAGCATGTGCTGGGTTCTAAGACGTTTTCCAATAATCTATCCAATTCAACAAATTATCTTCTGGGTATTTTTGTTTTGATCAGTCCGTACCGTCTGAAATAAAGGAGTCGAAGTTATACTTCAATTCAATGCAATCTTTGAGATAAGAACTGATGTGGGTTAATTGCTGCAATTGTAGGTTGTCATCCTGATACGCATTTTTTTCCTTTGAGATTTTTGTTTTGAAAGATCCATCATTGTTGCTTTCAACCCAAAAAGAAAGGAAGATTGATTGTTCTCCATTTGATTTTGAAATCTTCCACCTTGCATAGATTTCAAAAAGAGGGGATAGAGCTTGACTTGAGGATTGCAAAAAGAGGGGATCGGGATTTATAGATATAAGTCTACAAACAAGTGGAAAGTGAGTAAACACTTTGGATTTATTTTTAAAATCTTGGGCCGCTGATTAATACAACTGTTATAAGTTCCAACAATTTTAATAGGAGGGTAGAAGAAAAAAAAAGACATTCAAAATTCTGGGGGTGAAGAGTTTTACAACTAGCCATCACATGGGAGAGTTTCTCCTAATAATACTTTCACTCGAAAAAGGCTGAAATTTGAAGAAACCATACTTTTGATTCCCTAAAAGCTTCCAAGCAATAAATAACAATAATAAGAACAATTGGTATCACCGTTATCCTTTGAACTCAGGAAAACTGAATGTATGAACCAGTTGAAGTGGTAGTCTTATTCACACGGGCAAAGTCGTCAAAATCAGAGTCTGTACCCATATCTTCGTATTCTTGCCAGCCACCAGGAGAGTCAGAACTCATATCTTTGGTGGGAGGGACGTGCAGCTCAGATAGAGGAACTGGAAGAGGCTCTTCATTGAAATACTTGTCTTGAAGCAGTTCCATGGTCGTAGCTCTCCGAGCTGGGTCATAACAAATAAGTTTCTTCACCAGGGAGACTTCATCGGGGGAACGGTTTTGCAGGCAGGCCTCTATACCGACTGGATTTTCTACTTTATTAAATGATATTATCCTGTAATCAGGAAGTTTAACACAACCAGGCCACACCTCCTCAGTTAAGTTTCCCAGGACACTGATGATTCTGCTGAGCTGATCAATATCAGCAGTTCCAGGAAAAAGTGGCTCCAGCGTCAAAAGCTCTGCAAAAATGCAGCCCAATGACCATAGATCTATCTCTAAACCATAATCTGTGGATCCATAGAGTAGTTCTGGGGCTCGGAACCATCGAGTTCCGACACAGGACGTCAGAGCTCCATTTCTATCATCTCCACCCTCCTCTGCCTCATATGAATAAGAACCCTTCAAAATATCATCCTCTATGTCACTCGTTGTACATGTTGCTAGACAAGATGTATCTCCATCAGGACCGCTTGTTTCTTTATCAAGTTCTTTCGCCTTCACCTCATCTAACACTCGAAAATATTCTTCTTTGCTCATAGTTCCATGTTCTTGAACTCTGTACCCTGCTTGACATTGACCAGGAGTGCTTTGTGCATATGGTTCTGGGTTTTCATCATCAGGAACATATCCAGGCTCTAGGAGTATCCTTGCCTAAAAATAGAGACAAAACTAAATGTTCACTCCTACATAAGTTAATGAGGACATAACAAAAATAACTCCGAGCTGTTGAAATGTAAAATTGTAGAAAGCACCAAACAAAACTAAATATGAAAAAGTACTAACATAATGTTAGACATGTTTAAATTGACATCTTTGTCAGCATTTTGGATAAAATCAAGTCTACAAATATTCTAGTTAAGACTCGAGCCCTGGAGTTAGCAACTATCAAAAATCCAACTTATGATAAGTGAATGGCTAGTTAGCAGGCAGGCATTTCATAACAAGTAGTGAGTTTAAGTGAATGATTTCTTATTACACATAAAAGATGCCAATCTTCTGCAGCCAGTGCATGAAGAACGATGATACCAATCCTTTCTCAAACTACAGAGAGCAATGTGATGATTTGCTTCCTCAGAATTAACATTCAACTAATTCCAGATCGTTCTGATGTCATTTTAACTCGAAAACTCTCCAACACAAACAACCAAACAAATCTAATTTGTGTTTTCATACAACAAATAATCACATAATTCAAAGTCAGTCAAAAAAATCAAAATCCCGTTATCTAAATCATTCTATCAAATATGACAAATGTGATCATCTGAGTTCTGATAAAGATTAAAGTAAAATGCCAACCTTCCAATCAAGACCGGTACAAAACCCCTTAGACCACAATGGAAGACTAATCAATCAAAATAGATGCAGTTACCAAATTTAAGAATTTTAAGTTAGAGACTGACACTTAATGCCAGTGCATTGAAAACTAAACCAGTTTGCTCCTCCTAAAAGCCGTCCTCTTCTCTCACTCATAACTTTTTTCATTGAAACATGTTACAAACGAAAATCCACAACTTTATTATGATCCAAAGCAGCTCCAAGAAAATCTAATCCACTACATACCTATAAAAGCATGATTATAGTTCTTATAAGAAAACTTAAAAGAATCATTAGCCCCTAATGTGACTCAATAACCATCAATAAAACACCAAAGTTTCGCAATTTTCTTCTGAAACAAAAACAGAAAAGAAAAAAAAACAAAACAAAAGCAATCCGCGAGCAATCAAAATTACCTGACCAAAATCAGCCAACTTAAGCACACCATTATCACCAATCAACAAATTACTGGGCTTCAAATCGCGGTGGACCACCATATTCCGATGACACGCGTCAACTCCAGATAGGATTTGCAGCATCCACCTCTTGACCTCCCCGCGCCCAATCCCACCCTCTCTCTTCTTAGCGCTTCTGATCACAGTGGCCAAGTCAGTCGTCAAAAACTCTAACACAAGCACAGCGTCCTCGTCCTCGCGCCAAAAGTACTCGTGCAAAACGACGACGTTGGGACAGCTGTGGAGGGCCTGGAGGGCCTCGATTTCTCGAAACGCCGACTGGTAGTCGTGGACCTCCTTGAGCGCGACGGTGAGGTTGTCGTAGAATCGAATGGCTCTGTACACATCCGAGTAGGCTCCGGATCCGACCCGCTCGAGGATCTTATACTTTGCGATGATTTCAGGCCGGCTGTGGATGCTCCAGCTCTTTGCTGGCGGAGAGTCCATGTCAATCGGAAGGGGAAGAAGAAGAAATGCGCTTGCGAGTTAGAGCTTCTGATTCTGAAGCTTTTTTTTTTTTTTTTTCCCCTGTTTCTCGATAATAGCTTGTGAAGCTTATACAAAACGTGTTAAGGGGTTATTTTCTTGGGTTATCTCAACTCTACATAATTATCAATTTATCCCCTAAATATTTATTTTTTAAACTTAAAAACTTCAACTATATAAAATATAACAACTGGGGAATCTCAAGTGAAAGCCAGAGGCCAGAGGCCAAAATCGAAGGCCAGAGGCCAAGCCCAAGTTAGTAACAATCGAAGGCCAGAGGCCAGCCCAAAATCTCAAATTCTTCATAAGTTCGGATAAAAAACCAAAAACATAAATGGGGAAAGCCAAAACTCTCTAATCTATTTGAAAAACTTTGTAATATTATGATTTTTTTCACTTTCCATCACCTTTAATTTTATTCTATGAAGATTTCTGAGAAAGATTCAGTTTCCTGTTCATTGGTTCTTAATCCTAGAAAGGTTTGAATTTTTGTCCACTGGGAGGTGCAATGAAGTTATGGTGGGCCTTGGCTCATTATATATACAGCCAGCCATATGAAATGAAACCAGTGGCAGCCACTGCAGTCTGCAGGTGAAAGCCAAGAAATGCAAGCTACAAATTTTGTGGGTAGAAAATACAAGAGATAGTAGGTTGATCATTAATGCAGTGCAGGGTCACCCTGCCTGCCTTGTTTGGGCAAAATCATCACAGACATATACATATATATATATATAGGACCACTGCATTGATATTGTCTCCACCTGGCTGCATAACTGCCTCCCCCTGCAGCCATTTATGATACATCTAATTCTCTCTCCTCATTCATTAGGGTCTTTCAGGAGAGAGAGAGAGAGAGAGAAAGAGAGTTGGTGTCAGTTAAAGTATTCACTACATTTATTAATTCTTCAATCTTCGGTTACCAGAGAATTGCAGTCTTAATAAGATTATGAAGATCCAAATGCAGACATTAAAACTAAAAAGTCTTTGCAAGATTATTGCCGCTTTAAATCAAAGAGGATCCATCTTAGTTAGTTATGAGGTTCTAAATAGCTCAAGGGTGTCGAGGAATTGATAATGTGATACAAAGCAAACCAGAAGAAAACCATGCACTGAACTGAAGAAAAGATTTCCCTCCCTAGTAAGAGTACATGAGAGAATGAACAATTCCCTCCACTTCCGCTTTCCAGTCAGTTTGCCAAATAAAAACAAAACATTTTTCAAATACTTCAGCTACAATACACACATAAGAAATATATGGCCTGTCAGGATTAAGCTTGTAAAACCCCCCAAGAGAAACCGTAAAACAACGTTTATATTCGAAAAGGCAGTGGTTAGCATTCCTTCTCAGGCTTCGCCCTAAGCAGCACAGCCTCCACACACAATGCTCCTGCAATCAGTAAGAGCAATACAAAATTTACTACACAAGATGCCCGTAAATTGCATTCAAGAAAACGATGTGGATGTAAAGTGACTAGACACAGTAAGATGTGGATGGTTATGAGGATGACTAGTAAAATTTACTACACAAGATCCCTAAAATGCTCCATATCAGTTTCTTGGACCACGGGAGGCTCCAGCCAAGGCAGCAAACATTTATGAATTGAAAGACACATGTTCTGACCATTTTTCTGGTTCGGCATTTGGTTTAATTTATCTTTCTACATGCACTTCACTTCACCAATGACATGTTAATCTAATGGCACATATCAATTCTTAAGCAGAGGTTGGGGTTCAGGATTCTAGATTCAAGCGCGAGAAAGAGTGGGCAAGGATTGGGATTTGCGAGGCGGAAAGCTACTTATACTCGTGTAATTATCTCTATGGATTGGCAAAACAAAAAGTTAGATCTCTCACAAGGAGTTGTGATTCTGTTCTTGAAATATATCAGTCTGTAATTCCTTAGGTGGAACTATTTTCATTCCCTGAACAGCTGAACCTCGTCATATTATTTTCCCTTGAAGATGAACAAAAAATATTAGAGCAACAAAGGTACTTACACAATTGAGCAAGCAGACCTTCGGTGACTTTTCTTCTTAGCCATATCCTTCCTTCTTGGAGGTTGAAGAACAACCTTAATGGCAGTATCAAAAACAGCTTTGACATTCTGACCAACCAAGCAGAGTTCATAATTCAGTAGTCTTAATTGTCAAGCAAGTACTTTATACTATTTAACAACTTTAGCAAACGTATTCGTCTTAAAAAGATTAGACATGAAATATCCCCTAAATTTTATATTGTTCTAAGTTGTCTACCTGCTGGGTCTTTGAGCTGCACTCGATATAAGCTGCAGCACCTATTTGCTTTCTCAGCTCTTCTCCCTGCATATTAAGCATAATGAGCTTCTTTTCCATAATCCAAATGCTTTCCGAAAGCAACAATCTTGAAGAACCAAAATAAACAAAACAATTACCTGAGCAGAAGTTATGATGTTGGATCCCATATGATCAGCTAAATATCCCATGTCATCGCGGAGATCTTAAATATATAGAAGATATAAGCATGGTGATATTAAGAACACCCTAAAGCATTATTGGGGAAACAAAATTGCCAAAGTTGATGCCTACCTAGCTTTGTCCCAACAAGAACAATTGGGACATTAGGTGCAAATCGACGAAGTTCAGGCATCCACTGAGAAATATATTAGAATGGATGAACTTTAATCAGTGAAACGCCAAATCCAAGTTTATGAAGAAACAAACTCAATACTTGATGAAACATTATTCATCTTCCTAATTTGAAAGACCACCCAACCCAAAAGGTGACAGGAATGATTAAAATGAAAAGATATTGGCCATGGAATCGG
The DNA here is from genome assembly GCF_902201215.1 of Prunus dulcis. Lineage (NCBI taxonomy): Eukaryota > Viridiplantae > Streptophyta > Magnoliopsida > Rosales > Rosaceae > Prunus > Prunus dulcis. The sequence goes on along the minus strand of NC_047656.1, from coordinate 18,964,058 downwards.
TACCTTCTTAAGAACATTCTCATAGCTTGCGCTACTAATTAAAGAGAAAGCTAACACAAATATGTCTGCACCTCTATAGCTTAGTGGCCTCAACCTACTGTAGTCTTCCTGGCCTTTAAATCAAAAGACAAGAAAGGTCAAGTTGTGAGAAATAAAAAATTTACCAAAATCCTATCTCCAACCCATGAAACCCAGAAAGAGCAGAAGTAAGGAAAATCAGTACAAGGAAAGACCAGATTACCTGCAGTGTCCCATAGCCCCAAGTTTACTATATTCCCATCCACAGCTACATTAGCACTAAAATTGTCAAAAACTGTGGGTACATAATCCTGCCACACCCAAAAAAAAAAGAAAAAAAAAAGAACAGAAATTGAGAGAGAGTTACATTTTCAGCATACAAAACAAGTAAACTGGAAAAAGAAGAAGAATAGATTGAAATTGTAAAAGCAAATCCATGGCAGAAATATCCATAGATGCAAGAAAAGACAAGGAAACAGAAAGCTTTTGTTAAAGCTGAAGGACTCACAGTAGGAAACTTGTTGCTGGTGTAACAAATAAGCATACAAGTCTTCCCAACAGCTCCATCCCCAACTGTGACACATTTAATGAACTTTGAAGCACTCATTCTTTCAACCCCACAACTTGAAACAGAAGTTGGTAGCTCTGTAGCAAAAGAACTTGGACAAATATATACGTAAAATGATATTGAAAAGTTCAGCTTAAAGAAAGCAAGAGGGCTGGCTTCAAACAAAAAGTTGAAACAAAAGCAGTGGAAGAAGAAGTAGAAAGAGAGCTGAGAACAGAGTGTTGAGGTGTGAGATGATATAGAAGCCAAGGAGAAGTCCTCTTCTAATTTCCAATTTCAAGAAGAAAGATTTTAAATTAAGCAAGCAAGAGAGAGAAAGAGGAAGTTGTCTTGTTTGTGGTCAAAGGGTGTCGCTGCACTTTTTAGTCCCTCTAAATAAATTTCAAATCCAACAGAAATATTTTTTGAATTACATAAAATGGGCCCCTCTCAAACGGTACCTAATCTATAGGTCATCTTGGTCCCTTTATTGCTGGTTTCCAACTTGCAGTCACATTGACGGGAAGAAATGAATTTAATAAAAGAACTTGCAGTTATATTGACAACCAAAACGGAGAGCAGTAAAAACCAGCTAGAATGTTAATTGTTTCCGGGTAAAACACATTACAGATGAACAATTTTCCTTATGATATTTATATATATCATTACAGGAGAATCATTTTTTGTTACAATTTCACATCTGATTTAGTTCTAAACCTTGACATGTTGACCCTTCTATGTGCTTTTCGATACTGGAAAGTAATTTGTATTTTCAAAAGATTAAAAAAAAGGTTTTCATTTGTGTGTAAATCTTTCTTTACATAGTTTTTTATTGTCTTTTAATAGATGCTTCACTAGTGAAGGCTTTTTTCTTTTTTTTTTTAGCAAAAATTTAGAAAAAGGGGAGGCTACCCATTTCAGACAAAAATACATTATTGTAATAGGAATATCACTGTTTCACTATTTCTAACCAATTATACAATGACACATGAAAAAAAATTTCGTGTGTCATTACATTATTAGCCAAAAATAACAAAAAGTGTTATTCCTATTTAATGAAAATCTCACTCCATTTCAAAACCAGAATATACCAAGGGTTTTTAAGGATTCCCTGGCAAAGGCATTTAAATTCATCAAAGGACCACCTTTTTTTACACATGCAAACACCTGGAGGATTATTAAAATTTTGGACCCACATGCTTGATTGCCGTCGACCATGGTTTCCGATTTGGCACGCATCTCAAATTTACATTAGCTAGCTGTTCAAATTTTCAACAAAAAAAGAAATAATTTCCATGAACCCTAATTTATACACATGTTTCAACAGTTTTACCAAGAACCCCGTTAATTTTCAACAATTAGCATTTGAATAACAAATTTTGCTTTGCTTAGTTAAGGCTCTTTGCCCGAAAAAATGCCACGATTTAGCTGTCTCCTCTGAGAGAAATTTGCTCACACCCCATCAGATTGCATTGCACAATCGAATTGCCTTTTTCAATTATGCAGCCAAGTTCATTTAGTTTGAATGATAATATGGCAAGTTTCCCAAGTAATTGTGGGTTCTTAGGTGATCCTCTGTCGTTTAAAGTTGAACCAAATATGTCATTTTTTGTATTAAAATGTTTAGCTTTAACAACCACCTTGGTTTTGGTGGGAGGGAAGGCCACAGGGTCCAGGTTCAACTGTCACAGTTGAAATGAAGCTGTAGGCAGGCACAATCACCCAAATTCCAAAATCACCATTTGTTAATCTGGTCAAAATAAGATATATTTCCTCCCCCTTCCTTTCCACCTCATACGTACCAGCCAAAAAATAAAGAGAAGTTGTAACAGACGTGCAAGGTCAGTGATCTTGTCTCTCTGCACTCAAGTTGGAATTCCTCTCACAGATATCCAAATTCGAGTTCCTCTCCCAGACACTCAAATTTGAATCCCTTCCCCTATAGACTCACTTATTCAAATAAATAAACAAAACAACAAAAAACAAAAAACGTCGTATTCAATATAGGTCCTTTATTTGGACAAATATTTGGACTAATGATCAAATGTTGAACTCTCCGTAACAGGCCGACAACAAATGCTATGAATTGGTATGTTAATTTGTTGGGTTCCAAATTATATGTACTAGGTAATTGATACTGATGTTAAATTGAGAATTAATTTGTATTTAGCTCTAGGCCCAAGCAACATTTGAATATCCTGCCTCAGGTATCCCCATATGCAGGTAAACATTGAAACAATGCCTTCAAGGAGCAAGAAACTTTAAGCCAACCCACAAAACTGCTCCTTTATTTTCATTAGAGAAAGTACTTGACAGAAGATTTCAAGATCCACATAGCCTAAAAAAGCTAGAGGCAATATAGAAGGGGTGGCTCAACTCTCGATACAAGGAGGAGCAAGCTAAGGGTGGGAGAAGGGAATATTCAAAGAGCCTTGAGGATATCATCAGCACTGGAGACGGTAAATTCTCCTCCGCTTTCAATATTTGCAGCCTTCACCTTGAGGTCATCGACTAGGAGAGCAAACCTCCTAGAACGAGTTCCAAGTCCTTTCTCCGAAAGGTCAAGCTCAAGGCCAAGATCATGGGTGTATTTTGCTGAGCCATCAGCAAGGAAAAGGACATGCTTGTTCTCAGGGAATGATTTAGCCCAAGCCTTCATCACAAAGGGGTCATTCACTGCAAACAGGAACCAAAGCTTTATATTAGATATCTGATTGCACATAAATGAAATTTCCTTTGTAGAGACTATAGACTTGAATTCAACAGCATTTTCGATGGATCAATAAGAGTAAACCACCAAGTAAGCGTGAAAACACATATGTTCAGTGGGCGAAGTCACATCTTATTCTCATGATTGATTGTTAGGGGTACAAAAAAATTCACAAATTCTTTCTCATTCACAAACTCATGTGGCAACCCCGTGACAATACCACATCAAGTAATGTAATGACCATATACCGGAAATGCACAGCAACAAGAGGCGGGTGATAACACAGAACACGAATGTTATCTTATGTTATGAAGCCGTGTTTGTGTTCAATGCAGAAGAATAGAAAACAAACTAACCTCAAGTCTGCAAACATTACTCATTCAAAATAATCCAATAGGTGTTCCGGGCAACATAGGATGATCTAATCAAATATCTAGGAACACTTCACTAGTTTTTTTTCTTCTTCTTAAGAACACTTGATTAATTACTATCAGTAACTGTATACATAGGAAGCATTTGCCTCACTCAAGTTAAGTTCTTTGTCTTCAAAGAATCATGAATCTCCTTAAACTCTTATATCCCACATAATACTATCTAAAACACTATAATTTATGATATTATGAACCTGTGATCCAGCCAAGCCAACCATATCAGAATAATATGTATGATCATTGATCAACTGAAGAAAAGTGTTTTGGCTTAGTCTATGAATCCACACATCAATCAAATTCAAAGAATAATCCTTGAAAAGTGCCACTACAGTTGCTGCTTGTAAACCAAAATGCAGTGAGAGCTTTACCGCTAAGACACAGAATTTTGTCAACACCCTTTGATTTAAGCTCGTCTGCCTTCTCAATGAATCCAGGCACATGCTTCAAACTGTAAAACCATAAACACAGAAGAAACCAACCTCGAATTCTCAGCAAATAATTTTAAAGCATAAAAAATATTAACATATATCAAACACGAGGGCAAATTAGGCTCGCTCTGTATAAATTCAGAGCAAAGCAAACACAGGGTTTACACAAAATTCTTTATCCCAAAAATCGAAGATTGAGATATTGAGGGTTCACCTGCAAGTTGGGGTGAAGGCACCGGGGACGCCAAAGAGGATGACTTTTTTACCGGCGGCGAGAGAGTGGATGTTGACCGCTTGGACCTTGTCCTCCTCGTCGAAGTGAGACAGAGTACCGTCCGGTATCACATCGCCGACTGCAATCGGAGCCATAGCTTCTGATAAACGGTTTTGGAGAATGAATGGTTGATCCGACGATGGAGGATGGAGCAATCGGATGTGTACTTTGGGTACACGAGTCGCTGTGCAGAGTTTTTATACAGGGAGTAGAGTGTGATGGATTTGAGGGGTTTTTTCAGCTGGATTTGATAAACATTTTGGGGTCCGTGCTTTTCCTTCGGAGCCGGATATGACAATACCACCTCCCTCCCTATTCCTTATATGTCATCTCCAACCCAAGGACTTAAACCCAAAATATTGCTCGTCTCTCCCAATTCAAGAAAATGAAGGACCTAAAATTTGAGAAAACCCAAATTTGGACCCAACAATATTCAATGGAGCCCCACTGCACCTAAAACAGCCCACATGCACAGCATCTGACGTGGGCCCCATCTGACCTACTGTGTTGTTGCTTTTTTTCTGCTTGTCCAGCCACTTGTCAAGCTACTGTGAAGCTGCCGTTGGAATCCAATGGCAACAATTGAAATTTGGTTTTTTTTTTCTTTTTTTATATTCTAAATGTAACTTAAATCAACGATCTAGATTAAATCTATACTATTTTAATGGTAAAAAAAAAATCTAATTGCTGAAATTTAAATCCAATGGTCGAAATTTAAATCCAATGGTGAAAAAAATATTTTAAATTAATCTAGGTCAAATTATATTTGTGGAATTTCAATTTTTTTAGGTCAAATTGTTCAAAAAATTTAATTATGAAGTTATTTAAAAAGATTGAATAAAGAAAAGTTATCCATAAAAAATAAAAATAAAAAATAGACTTAAACCATTCTTAAACAATTTAATAAAGTTGTGGACTTAAAATTTGAGTCTGAAGGGTTGGGAGAAAAACGATTTGAGTTCTGGCAAAAACCAAATAGTTACTTTTTGGAGGGAAAATTTGGATTTAGCCCCTCATGAGTTGGAGAAGGCCTAAGAATTTTTGGGGAATTCCCATCCCCGTCGGGGAGCTACCTACAAAACTCACCCCGAATCCCCAATTTTTATTTTACAAAAATATTAATCATATATTGTAACACTAATTTTTCACCTTAAATTATCTTTTAACTAAATTTCATTTAATTGAATTATAAAATTCAACTCATTGACTCAAAATAATCTCAATTCAATTTGACAAAACTAAATATATATTATATTATATAATCATGCATGGTTATATTATATTATAAACTACCTAAAGATAAATATATTACTTTTCACGCTGTGTTCAGAGATGAGAATAACAATATCATCCCTGGCCCGTTCCCAATCAAGGATTTTATAAATCTGGGGATCTCCGTACCAGCCTCTTATTTTCCCCTGAAATATCCTCTCATTAGAGTTGGGGACCCGATCCGATGAGGATTTATGTCATCCCTACTGGGGATAACATTGCATGCAGACACGCTAGTTTGTGAAATGAACAATGGGAGATGAATATGGAAGATGTTCATTCTCGTATTGGGAATGTTGGGAAATGAAGACCAGCGAAGGTAATTTCTCTTATTTCCATGTTTGATTTGTACAAGATTAGGAATGGAGTTGTTAAGTTTTCCAATCATTCAAAGTTATCAATGAAAAGTATTTGAAAATTAGAATATGGGTAATTTAATCTTTAAAAGGGTATTACATGTTTTTCCATGGGAAAAAGATTCCCAATATGAGCCAAGGACATTCCATTATCGAGAGTGGGCTTACCAAACATGAAAATACAGTTTCCTATCCATTATTAAGTTTCTAAACATTGAACCAAACGAGCTCTTATAGGTATTAGAAAGAAAAAAAATTCAGGGGCCAAACTTGTAGGTAGTTGAATTTGTGAAGAAAATAAATGATAATAATGATGAAATTAAGTACATTCCATGTATGTAATGTTATGATTAGAAAATTTCACTATACATAAATTATAATTAATAATTTATTTTAAAAATTATAATTTAAAGATCATCTCTGAAAAAAATCCATCAAATTAAAGAATATTTAGTAATTAATATGTATCGGGTTCGCGTCATATCAAGATCATATGTGTTAAGAATGCTCAACCCAAACCTGACCCATTTAATAAACGTGTAGTGTCGAGTTGACCCGCTAATTTCCCGAGTGGGTTTCGAGTTGTGTATCAAGTTGACATGCTAAGTGGTAGCAACTAAAAGACATAAATAAATAAATAAAAATTAGAATAAAATGAAGAATAAAAAAATAAACAAGTTGGCGGATTGGCAAGTTACACGAGTATTTGGGGGGTTAAATAGGTGTTTTACTGAGTTAGCGGGTCGGCAGGTTGACTCACCATGAATCGTTTTGTTAAACAGGTTACATAGGCATTTTAGTAGGTTGACCCGAAACCCACCCGTTTACTAAACAAGTAATGGCAAATTGACTCGAAAAAGACCTGAAAATTTAATCGCGTGGGTTTCTTTTCTTCCTTTTTTCCCTAAAAGCACTTCCACTGCAGTGCCCTCCTGGGCAAAAAGCCCCCCTTCCCAGGTTGAAGAAACCTACTCTACCGCACAAATCTAGCCCGAGCAGATGGTGGGCTTCATGAAAACTGGGGGCAGGCCCAAAGACAAGAACAACTCGAGCTGTTGCTTGAGGGCGCTGACGTTAGGGAAGAAAAAAAAATTTTAATTGAAAAAAAATTCTGAAAAATTATCAAAAAATTTAGAATCTTTTTTTTTTATACATACCTAACCTTTTTATTTTTATTATTATTATTAATCTCATGTGAATAGTAATTGCCCTTGGGTTGCTATGGCAATGGATGGAAAAAAAAAAATGCTAGGACAAGCACTATTCACATGAATCGTGTCTGCCTTTACTTGTCCTTACCCTTTGTCATGGCACCATGGGTGGAAGTGCTCTAAGAATTACTTCATTAAAGCCCATAAGCAAAAAGGCTATTAGGCCCTAATAGAAATTCAGACTACCAATAGACACCTTGCGACACTTTACATAGAGAAACAATGCCAATCTACTCAACTAAGCAAATAAAAATTCTGCTCTCCGGGATTTGCTTAACTGAGAATGTAAAACTGAAAATTCGGTCCACGCATAACAAGTTGGAACCAACTTGATTTTAATTCAAATACACAAACCATGTGTAGACTCAAATTCTCAAATCATAATAGTCATTGGATGTGTAAGTCTACATTTTATGCTCATCAAGTTTTACTAGTGTGCAAACATTTCAAAAAAATGAGAACACATGAGCTAAACTAAACAGAGAATATGCAAGGGGTTTGTAGCTCAATGTTCGAATTCCTCTTCTCCAATATCTATTGTATCAAAATCAAGCAGAGAAGATAACCGCATACTCGCCGGACTTTGACAAATCTTCCATCTCTTTTGTGCCCTCGCCCTCATCCCAAATCTTCTTGTCCTCACAATGCCCATATAACCAACTACACAGTAAAAAGTAGAAGAAGTTTACCACACTCATAGCAGTAAGAAGCCAATAGTAATAATCATAGTGAGCCCTGTTGAGGTCACTTGAAATCCAGCTCACACCATATTTTTTGGTCACATCATCCAAAATGCTCACAACCAAACTCCCGACCAAGCTCCCAAATCCAAACCCAAGTGACAAAAGAGCCACTGCAATACTGGACATGCTCTTTGGGAACTGAGAGTAGTAGAATTCTAGCTGCCCAATTGCATTCAAAGCCTCTGCAAGTCCAGTGAGGCAGTGCTGTAGCACTAGCCAATTGGCAGACATGCTCACTACACCCTTTGGATTGCTCAGAAAACCCTCCTGAATTGCTGTTTTTCTTCTCTGCCTCTCAACCTCTGCTGCAGCAGCTGTGGCCAAACAAGAGATTACTAGTCCTGCCCCAATTCTTTGCTTGAAGCTAAACCCACGCGGCCTTTTTGTGTACTTGGATACCAATGGGACTAGTATCCGGTCATAGATGGCCACCCATACTGTCAGGGTGAGAATGCCAAACAGGGAAAAGGAGGCTGCTGGGATTCTGATTTTGCCCAGGAAATGCCTGTCCATGGTGTTTGCTAGGAGCACAGGGAATGAGTGCTGGGCGATCGTCGCCCCGATCATAATGCCACTAGACCAAATGGGCAGGATTCTGATCAGTGCTTTCAGCTCTTCTACTTGCCTAACAGTGCACAGACTCCACGGATCTTTGGCCAACCCATCAGGGCCTATGTCCTTCTCAGGGCTTCTGATCATGCAAGCCTTATTTAGGTACCTTACATGAGCCAAAAATATTCAAATTAGACCAAGTGGATGAGAAAGGTTAGGGAAATTAATATCAGGAAAGGTTAAGGATTTGATCCATTCCTATGTGATCAAAAGACACTAAGTTTGACACCAAACTTAAGCCAACATTATTGTACGGTTTCATATGTGATAGTTCTCTTGCGACATGTATGTGTGACATAAAAGATCATTTATAACAGGTTCATATAAAAGTTCCTCCTCAAATATGGGTTTCATTGGTTTTGGTTTTTATGTACAATATAACATAAAATATCATAGCTAAGCCTAAGTTCCATAAGCTTATACTTATAAAATAAACATGATTATGCAATCTATGTTCATGTACCTTAAATTATCCGTTGGAGTGACAAACTTTGAACCTTTGGGACTATGCCATGCATCAAAGTTCTTTGGTGGCAACGCCAAGTGCCTGTTTTTCCAAGCTGCCGCAATCGCTTGAACAAGGCCAGCAGACAAGTTCTTGTTTGGAGGCACCTTAACATAAAGGGAAGATCCCAAGAGAAACAGAAGACCGGACAATAACATGAGGCCTACAGGAACTCCAAAACCCACAACCCAACCAAACTGAACTTGAACATAAACTATCACTGTCACTGCAAACATGACTGAGACTCCAACTGAAGCATAGTACCAGTTGAAGAAGCTCTGCAAAACCCTTTCGTTCTTGGGGCTGTCTGGCTTGTCCAGCTGGTCTGCTCCAAAGGCTAGTGAGCATGGCTTGATCCCTCCAGATCCAATGGACATGAGACCAAATGAGGCAAACAGAAGCATCACTTGGCTTGTGTTTGCTGAGATGCATTTTTCTTTTGATGGGTCGTCACAATGGACTGGTCTTGCTTGCGGAAATACTGCTGTTAGCCATAGCAAAATCTCCCCCTGCAAATAATTTCATAAATCTCTGAAGTCTAAAGTCAAATAAGCACATTCTGGTCATTTGTATGTGACAAGTAGGCACAAAAATACCAACTGTATGGAGAAGTTGAGCAAATTTGCTTACAAGTAGGCTGACGACTGTTCCCAATGTGATCACACGAAAGCGACCCAAGTGAGAATCGGATAGAAAAGCCCCGATGATAGGCGTGAAGCTCGACATGGCTGACCACAAGAACAAGATGCTAGCTCCGGTGGCGTTCTCCATGTGATATTCAGATGTCAAGTACAAGATCATATTTGCTTGAAGCCCATAGCTTGCAACCTTTTCCAATGCCTCGTTTGCTGCACGTATGAAATTCACATAAACTTTTGGTTCTCAAAGTACAAATACATTATACATATATACAGAAGCACTCAAGCGCTAACCCGTCCATAAGTTAATATCAAATACTTAACAAGGGATGTCACATACAGATTATACAAGGCATGGTTCTAAGGCCACCCTTCTTGCTTGTGACCAGTTGGGCGGGCTTGCTTTGCTCTGAAGAGAGCTCCATCTCTGCAACCATCGGATTGGTCTCAGAATGAATGTATGCAGTTAAGAGAGATGGACAGGCAGATTTAAAGCTTTGACAAAGACAACAGCAACTAAGCAATCATCATCATAAATCATTGTTACTATTTAAAAAAACCAAAAAACAAATCATTTTCACTATTTTGTTTTCTGCCACGGCATCTTCCAGTTTGGATTGCACTATGCAAAAGATGGCCTTAAATAATGTTAATTTAGTTTTCAATGTTTTTCCAACGCTACAAAATTACAAAATTGTCTCATAGAGTTTATCATCACCAAAGAGAATAATAGAGCAGTATTTTGAGCAGCTGCAGCAACATCAGCATGCTATAATTCTCGATCTGATCTTTCTGTGACCACAAATACAAAATAGATATAACCGTGGATGGTTTCGAGGTCGGACCAAATTAATTTGTTTCAAGACATTTTAATTGGTCAACTATCGTTTGTCTACGTGCACATACAACTGAGCAGAATCCGACTGCAAATAATAATTTGAAATAACCTACATCACTGTCGCGGAATGCTGGCTCAAGATGAAAACAAGCCGCTAATTACAATTTTTGCTGTGCCTTTTCATCATTAATAATTTGAAATAACCTAGATTACTGTCGATCATGATTATTAATGTGTCTTTACATAATTTTATATGCAAAGATGTAAACAAGGTAGTTGTTAAACACATTTTCATGGGAATATTTGTATCACTTTCTGTATGCATGATCCACTAAAGTGAAGTATTTTTGAGTGTGAAAGTGTGAAAATAATATATATACTAATTAAACTTGAAGGCGTGTGGCTTTGTTTTTTTCACCCTTTGTTTTCAGTCAAGTGCTACTTTGAGTTCGGTGATCAACATTTAAATAAAACAAAGGATGCCAACGGGTCTAGCCCAGTGAAAAACGAACCTTCACGGCATCATAGTTATGTGTGTGTGAGAAATCTCCCTCTCCTATAGTTTAAACTATTGCTTGTACTCAATAAATAAATAAATAAATAAAAAGGGTATTTGTAAATTTCAGTTGATTTATAACAGTAAAGATTGCTGCACATAAGCAGGCCCTTGAAGAATCCCAATTAGTAACTTTACTTTGTTCCTCTCTGTCTCTTGACCATTTTATTATATGTGAAGCACTTTTTCAACTTTCAAGTGCTTTTCAACTCTGAAGCACTTTCAACTTAAAAAAACTACTAGAAGCTTGTGAGGACTGGTATGATCTGATGTCACTAGCTAATTGCAGGCAACCAAACCAACCCTAAGCTGATGATCCCCATCCATCAGATTCATTATTCTGTCAAATTTTCAACTCTGAAGACTATAATCCTCGAGCTGATCCTTCTGTGGCCACAATTCCTTGGGCATTAAGGAAATTATTTTTAGATGACGGGTGCCAAACCACTTGGTTAAAATTACTAAACAAAGTTACTTCAGCAACTATGTCTTAAAGTGATTGAGTTTCAATTTGGCTTCCTGGAATTTTCTCAAAGACAAGTTGGAAAACAAATTTAATTTTAATTCAAATACACAAACCATTTGTAGATTCATTTCTCAAAGCATAAAACTCATTGGATTGACATCTGTGTAAGTCTATACATTTTATGCTCAGCAAGTTTTACTGATGTGCTTCAAAGGAAAATATAAGAAAAAACACATGATGAGCTAAATCAAGCTGATGAGTAGACAACCGCATACTCGCCGGACTTGATCGACAATTTTTCCATCTCTTCCATCTCTTTCATGCCTTCTTCTTCCTCATCCCAATTATTTTTGTCTTCACAAGGCCCATATAACCAACCACACAGTAAAAAGTAGAAGACATTTACCACATTCAAAACAGTAAGAAGCCAATAGTAATAATCATAGTGACCCTTGTTGAGGTTTTTTGAAACCCAACTCACACCATCTTTTTTGGTCACATCATCCACAATGTTCACAACCAAACTCCCAAGCAAGCTCCCAAATGCACCCCCAAATGACAAAAGAGCCATTGCAATACTGGACATGCTCTTTGGGAACTGAGAGTAGTAGAATTCTAGCTGCCCAATTGAATTCAAAGCCTCTGAAAGTCCAGACAGGCAGTACTGTAGCACCAACCACATGGCAGACATGCTCACTATACCCCCTGGGTTGCTCAGAAAACCCGCCTCAATTGCTATTTTTCTTCTCTGCCTTGCAACCTCTGCTGCCACAGCTGTGGCCAAACAAGAGATTACTAGTCCTGCCCCTATTCTTTGCTTGAAGGTAAACCCACGCGGTCTTTTTGTGTACTTGGCCACCAACGGGACTAGTATCCGGTCGTAGATGGCCACCCATATTACCAGGGTGAGAACGGCAAACGTGGAAAGGGAGGCTGCTGGGATTTGGATTTTGCCCAGGATGTGCCTGTCCATGGCGTTTGCTTGGAGCACAGCGAATGAGTGTTGAGTGGTTGTCATCGCTATTATAATGCCAGTAGACCAAATGGGCAGGATTCTGATCAGTGCTTTCAGCTCTTGTACTTGTCTTACAGTGCACAAACTCCATGGATCGTTGGCCAACCCATCAGAAGCTATGTCCTGCTCAGGACTTCTGATCATGCAAGCCTTATTTAGGCACCTTAAAAAAAGGAGCCAAAGATTTGCAAATTAGACTAAGTGGATGAGAGAGGCCAGACAAATTAATATCAGGATAGGTTAAGAATTTGATTCGTGCCTATGTAATCAAAAGAAATGAAGTCATTGACAGCAAACTTAAGCCACAAGTAATATTATTGTATGAGTCGATTATATTTCTCTGGTGACATGTATGTCGAACATATAAAGATCATTTACGTGTTCATATAAAATATCATAGCTAAGCCTGAGTAATATACTATATAGTATTTTAACATGAGCATATACCTTAAATTATCCGTTGGAGTGGCAAACTTTGAACTTTTGATACAATGCCATGCATCAAAATTCTTTGGTGACACTGGCAACGCCAAGTGTCTGTTTTTCCAAGCAGCCGCAATCACTTGAACAAGGCCAGCAGACAAGTTCTTGTTTGGAGGCACTTTAACATAAAGGGAAGATCCCAAGAAAAATAGAAGAGCGGACAAGAACATGAGGCCTACAGGAATCCCAAAACCCACAACCCAACCAAATTGCGTTTGAACATAAATTATGGCTGTCACTGAAAACATGACACAGACTCCAACTGAAGCATAGTACCAATTGAAGAAGCTCTGTAAAACCCTTTCATTCTTGGGGTTGTCTGCCTTGTCCATCTGGTCTGCTCCAAAGGCCATTGAGCATGGCTTGATCGCACCAGACCCAATCGACTGGAGACCAAATGATGCAAGCAGAAGCATCAGTTGGGCTGTGTTTGCAGAGACACAATTTTCTTTTAATGGGTTGTTGCAATGGACTGGTCTTGCATGTGGAATTATTGCTGTTGACCATAACATAGTCGTCCCCTGCAAATAATTTCATAAATCTGGTATAAAATAAAAAAAATTACTAATTGTATGGAGAAGTTGAGCAAATTTTCTTACAAGCAGGCTAACAACTGATCCCCATGCGATAGTACCAAAGCGACCCAAGTGAGAATCGGAGAGAAAAGCCCCGACGATAGGCGTAAAGTTCGATATGGCTGACCACAAGAACAAGATACTAGCTCCGGTGGCGGCATCCATGTTATATTCATATAACAAGTACAAGATCATATTTGCATGAAGCCCAATGCTTGCAACCCTTTCCAATGCCTCGTTTGCTGCACGTATGAAATTCACATAAACTTTTGCTTCTCAAAGTAGAAATACATATATACTCAAACGCTAATTCGTTAGTAAGTTAATATCAAACACTTTTAACAGGAGATTTCACATACAGATGATACAAGGCATGGTTCTAAGGCCACCCTTCTTGCTTGTGACCAGTTGGGTGGACGTGCTTTGCTCTGAAGAGAGCTCCATCTCTTCAACTGCAACCATCGGATTGGTCTCGGAATGAATGTATGATCAAAGAGTGCAGTTAAGAGAGATGGAGATTCAGATTTAAAGCTTTGCTCAATACATGATCTTAAATCATCACAATGCAAAAGATGGCCTTAAATAACGTTTATATTGTTTTCTTGTTTTTTTTTTCCCTGACGCGCTACAAAATTACAAAATTATCACATAAGGCTGTAGTGATCGATCTGATCTTTCTCTGGCCGCAATTTGAAAACAGATATAACTGTGGATGGTTTCGTCGATCAACTTAAGGTTAACAAATTAATTTGTTTCTAGACATATATATTTTAATGGCCAACGATCTTATTTGTCTGCATGCATACACAAATAATGCAACTAGAATCCGACTACGTACACATAATAAGAGATGGTTCGAGATGAAAACAAGTGATGTATAACAGATGGAAGGTTAAACAATGATGATTCATTTCATTGTATGTTTTATGATTCACCGTATTTCGATGATTCGTTGTATTTTCTATTTGTGGTATTAATTATATTTAAGTTAAAGGGGGGTGAATTTATATTAATCAATCTTTAGAGACTATACATTTAATAAAGAGGATGAATATGGAGATACATTCTTCCATATTTTCCTAACTGCAAAAGTGCCAAGTTCAGTCCCACAAAATGAGAAAATGAAAAGGAAGTAATTCAGTAGCATCTAAAATCAAAACACAAAACCCAACTCAGAAATGCCAGCAGCTTCTTCAACCCAAGGAAGACTCAAGTTCAGTTTGCCCTCGGACCACTCGAAAGCCACCTCAGCACCGTTCAAATAACATTTCTTTGGACATCCACTTGAGTAGGCCAAGAAATTGCCTCCTCCTTTAACCTTCATCTTGGCACTAAACTCACCCTCACTTTCGTACTCCAACTCTTGGACGGTTCCTCCACTGTTGAACATGTTTGTAAGTCCAATTGGCGCGAATTTGATTCTATCGCTGAGCTTTTGGACTGGCACAAAGGTGAAAAGCTCGAACGAAGACGGCTGGAGAGTGCTTTGAATTGCAGCAGATTTTGGAGTCACAAGGCGCAGCTCATCAGCCTGGTTGAGATAGACCAGGTACTCTTCAGCCTTGCCCAAATAGGCTGCTTCTATGTTTTGGTCCCATTCAATATCAGAAACATGCACTGAACAAAAGATTGGCTTGTAGCAATCTGGATAGCCTTTGATCCTGTGCTCCTTGGGGTCCCAACCAGCCCCTTGGCAGTTGAACCCTCCAATCACTCCACCATACTATGAAACAAGTATAAAAAAAATCAAAACATTTAACGATCGAATGTGGGAAAGGACATAAACAAGCAAGCCAACAAAGATATACCAAACTTAAGTAACATTGAGTGGCACAATATACCTTGTTCAAGTTCCAAATTTTGAGAACAGTCTTGTTGTCAAATAAAGGGTTTTTGAAGAGGCAGTCCCTTGTTGGAAGGGCAAAGTTCTGGCACTTGGGAATGGTACCATCTGGGTGAACAAGCTTCTTTATGAGATCGAAATCATGGCTACCGACGTAGTCACTTAAATACACTGGACCTCCACAGATAGCCCTGGATCCAGCATGATATTTGGCACACAGATGGTCTGATTGGAACATATCCCAAT
Source organism: Prunus dulcis (assembly GCF_902201215.1). NCBI lineage: Eukaryota > Viridiplantae > Streptophyta > Magnoliopsida > Rosales > Rosaceae > Prunus > Prunus dulcis. The sequence goes on along the minus strand of NC_047656.1, from coordinate 18,948,291 downwards.
CAGGGACTATCATCTGACCCATCCACATGCTGTTGTAGGAACAGTGGATCATATGCACACCTTGTAACCAGTAAACTCCCATAGGATCTCCACTTGGATCCTGGAACCAAAAATCATCTCCTGCAAGTTGCAAAAACAGTATAATCCATGAATGATCTCATTAAGAATTTCATGTGGTACTTTTAAAATGAAAATATAGGTTGTACACAAGACTAAGACCAATTTATTTAGACTTTCTTACCAGCTCTTCCCATAGAGATTTGCTTTGTCCCAAGGAAGAAGAAGTCATTGCATTGTTGCATGCTAGAAATAAGCCCGCTCCCATTGAAGTTCTTCACAAGAGAATCACTCAGCCCCTTGTAATAAGCCTTTGCAAGCTCCACACGGCCTCCATATTCCTCGGACACATATTCAAGAGTCTGCGTGAAAAATTCATATGAACAAATAAAGCGTTCACAATTAATTTGATTATCAATACAAGACAACACAGAGCAGAAATCAAAATGGTGATGTGTAGAAGACTTACATGAATAACATCCACTTTGACTCCTGTGATACCAACTCCAGAAAGGTACGAGTGCATAGAGTCATATAAAAGATTAGCATGGTCCGGATGAACAAGTCCCATCCCACCCTCAACGACTTTATCCACAGCGAGATCATTCATCGTCCCGTCAAGTCCAGGAGAGACAATGCAGGGAGTGACCTTTGCATTGAGGTGGGTTGCACCTGGCTTAACACCAGACCAGGCACCACAAAGAGCATGCCACACATATATATCATCCAAACCCTTAAACTTGGTTCTCAAGTCACTTGTGAAAGCCTTAAGCCCATAGCTTTCAGCCCCGCAAGGACTTCTTTCACAGCCATTATTAAAAACACTGCTTTCTTCTCCACCAAGTAACTCATTCAACTCCTGATTCAACTTCTGAATTTTCCTTTCAAACTCGGATAAGTCAGTGACTCCAGATTGAATGGCCTTGTCACGGGCCTTCTCAGCATGCTCTAGTTCAACTGCTTTGCCTATCAACATCTTTGGCCTTTTCGGATCAAATGAAGGAGCGTTGGGACCCAACATGCATCCACCTTTGTAGTTCTTGAACTTCTTGCACTCATCAAGCCTGTGAAGCCTAGCAGTCATTTGACTCCCACAGAGAACTAAATTTTTCGCGTCCTCATTTGGATCCTGATCATCATCAAAATTGATGCTTTGCCAGCCATCATCAACGATGAGAAAGCGAGGAGATACACCGCCTTCAGCAAATTCATTGATACCATGCCAGATACCAACAGGTTCTACAGTTAAGTAGAAGGAATCCCAAGTGCACCAACCAAATTTGTCAACAAGATTTGGGACTGTTTTCTCTTCCAACAGCCTAAAAGTATCGAGATGGACCCTAATAGCACTAAAGGCCTCTTTCATCAAGTTGTAGGGATTGTCAGAAGCATGGATATAAGCAATGGCATCGAAATTCGATGCTTTCACTTGGATAGAACCACTCTCAGCACAGATCATGACATGGCCATCAGTGCCAGGTTGAAGAGCAGACCTAAAAGAGCCATCAACAATGGGGATGATAATGACATAGGACTTTATTTCAGGGACATCAAAAAGAACCCATTGGGTCTCCAGTTGCACATTTGACCCAGAGTTTCCCACCCACATGGTAGACCACCATGTCTTGAACCTAAAGATGCTAAGAAAATCCCTGCCGCTAAATCTGCCCAAGGAGTTTATCAACCTATCGGAAGGCTCCTCCTTGTTGAATCCAAGGAACCCTCCCTTGTGGGACAAGGCACCGACACGGTGGAGCAGAGGAAGTGGAACATCATCCGACGGCTGGCAGATTGAATAAAAGGGATTCAAAGTGACATTGCTTGGAACTTCAGAGAGCAATGGAACTCCTCTAACACTAAGATTTCCATTAGAAAGATCAAAGTATTGTTCCAAACTCTCGGGTTGGGACACGATGAGGATTGAATTTAAAGAATCATTTGGAGGTGCCATGAGCAGAGAACAGAGACAAAACAGAGGATTACAAAAAGTTCTGAAACTCAAAGATAGCAAACAGAAGGCCTTGGTTTGAAGGTGGAGGATAAGAAAAACCAGAAAGCATTATATAGAATGCAGAGGGTCGATAGTTTTGAAGTCATATCTTCGGTATCAAGGAAAAACGAAATCTGAACGTTGAAAATGAAAATATTCTGTAGTTTGATTACGTTCTGGAAATATATGATCTTGGTCTCCTACAATGTCTCCGCTGTAAATCTGGAAGGCATAATCTTCGATTACACTATCTTCCTATACTGAGACAAGATGAGACAGAATCAAAGAAACATATGAAGATAAAGACATAATAAGCTCAGAGTCAGAATTGGTAAGCAGAATCTTTAATGCACTTGACTAATATGGAAGATATAAAAAGAGAGATGATCAAGGAGAAGATGGGCTTAGAAAGAAAGTAATTATGACACTTGGTTATAAACATTCGAACATGGATGAACAAAGAAAGCAAGTAATTATGACAAAAAGAAGATTGGATTTGAGATTGACAAAGCAAAAAAGCAAGTAATGAATGAGCTTTGGAAGAGTGAATTGTAATGAGTGCTGCTAAACAAAATTCTAAAATTAACTGAGTACACCCTATAATCTAAGTATACCCTAATAATTTAATTAAAATGTAAAATTAACTAAGTACACCCTATTTAACTACCAAAAATACCCCTAATACACCATAATACAATCTGTCACATAACACCCTAATTCCAATCCTAAATCAGGTTTCTCTTTTTACATGAATTCATTCCCTCTTTTCAGATTTTGAGTTTGCATCAAAATCTTTAATTTCATGAGCTACAATGTGAGTAGATTTGCTAACTCTTTCAATTCAAAGCTTCATCATCTTACTTCTCTTTTCAAAGGTGTTTTAGTGCACATGCACACAAGAAACAAACTGAGTTATAAGGAAATCAAAGTGTGCATAATTTTAATTTCCAATAAGACAATAAAATAATATTTTATTTGTTTATTTTTCTCTATGCTGCTATTTGCCTTTTTTGGAGATCTGTGCATTGAAGTTTCTCTTTCATAATTCTCCTATTTCTCAGCTGTGCATACTCTCCCATAACCCATTACAGGTTTGCCTTCACTTTAACTCACGAGACAAACCATTAGGTTCAATATTCATGGCTCTGTTATCCTTTTTCAAATCAATGATTTTCATCAAGATTGGTGGGCAAAGAAGCGGGGTCAAACTCAAAGGATTCTTTCGGAACACCATCTCATTCATCATCAGTTATCTTGAACGACGAAATTCAATGAGAAAGTCTATATAGCTCATTGGGTGGTACTTGAAACAAGATCTTTGTACTAAAACAGACTGACAAATCTTTTTACTGGAACCAAGCAATACGAAAACTTCTCTAAGTTTGATTAGGGTTGAATATGGTGAGTATGCTGTACTTATTAAACTTGTATTTGTTTCACAATTCAATATATCCTTTTTGATCATTTTATATTAGGTTAAATTAATAATTCAATAAATAGTTTGGTAATATGCTGTACTCAGTTAATTTTAGAGTTCGTTTAGATGCACTTTTTGTAATTTGGTTTGCACCGAAAGAAATGGGGATATGGCAAATTGCTGTGCACGTATTTATGTTTACTTTCTCTGTTTCATTAATCACATGAAAAACAAACCAACTGGTGGTTTGCTTCCTAGAACGTAGAACATGGGTAAATTGCTATGCACGTCTTTAGAATAGTTTGTGCAACATATATTTGAGTTGGGTAACCTCATCATCAGATTGACTTGGGAATTTCTTTTATTCTCTGTGCAAACTCAGTCTCTGTACAACTCTACAACAAAACGCATTACAATTCTCACTGTTCTACATCTGATATGTCTTTATTTTGGCTAAAGCAATATATATTTTCCATGAAATGCTCCCTGACAAAGAAGAAATATTGCAAAGAATTTTTTTTTTTAAAATAAAATAAAAAATAATCTATCTTCAGCTGCTCTTCCAGCCAAATATATTTCCGTCCACCAAAGTTACCAAGTCCTTTTCTTAGCTCAGCCCCCATGCCTGCAAACCGGCATATATTTTTACTGTTAGTTTTTTCTTTTAAAAAAAAATGGCAAAACCATGGAAATTATCCCAGTAATTCTTGCAGATTAATATTAAGAAGAAAAAATTATTTACCCGGATTCGGCCATCAGAAGTTCCAGTGACCAAAACTTCCTCATTGGCATCAAGAGCCAAGCAAAGAACCTTACAATTGGTACCAGTTTGTAGGGTGTCTATTCTGTTCTGCTTCTCCCTATCCCATATTTCCACACTTCCTCCTTTACCTCCCAAATAAATTAGTTCTGAGCTTATGGCCATTGTCCGCACTTCTAATGTAGTTGGCAGAAATCCAACCATACTGAAGTTTGCAGCATTCCAAATCTTGACATATGCATAAGAATTAAACAGTTCAGTGACCAAGAGAATAAAATGGATATATTTATATGATTTTTATGCTTCATAAACTCATTTTCTTGAGAGTTTCTTTAAGACAGTCCTATCATGTATACAAGAGACAAATAATTTTGCACGGTATTAGATACTGTTACGAAAGGTACCTTCACGGCTGCTCCATCCGCAGAAGAACTGGCTGCATATATAAGTCCACTGTGAACTTGAATGGCATGGATAGGATTTGCTTTCGAAAGTAATTTCCGAGTGCCATTTTGAATGGTACTGAGTGTTCCTGTGGCCAAATCAATCTCCTGAGAGTTTCACACAAGTATGATTATCAGCACATTGAGAGAAACAAACTATTAGCTGGGTTTAAACTACTATAACACTATAAAAAAATTTTACCTGAATACCACTGTCATGGCATCCGCAATACAATTTCCCATGTACTAGAGCGAAGCACTTTACATATTTATTTGAATTTAACAATTTGGATCCTCCATTCCATGAATGAACCTGGTAGCGAATAGCATGCAAACCATTAGTAGCAAGTTCATGGTTTTTCTTGCTTCTAAGCAAACCATTAGTTTCGTTGAGTACCTTGATACCATTACTTTGTGGAATGAAGCAAGCAAGGGTATTGGTGACGGCTATACTATGAACTTGATCCTTCATATCATGTACGTGTACACAATAAATTGCTTCATTGCTAATAGACCATACCTGCAGTTCAAGAGAAGAAACTTTAGTCTGAAAGTTCTGCAACTGATAAAGACACAAGAACTATCAAGATTTAGACCATACCCTTGTAGTTCTATCAAGTGAACCACTGTATAGAGTCTCCCCGGCTTGCAAAATTGCCAAGCTAGTAACTGCCTTTGTGTGTTCTCTAATTTCTTGGATTAGATGAAGTACGCTGCCTTTACCTGTCCACACCTTCAGAATTTGGAAAGCGAAAGCAATCAAGAAAAATTTACATGGAACCATATATGTAAGAATCTGGAAGAACAAGAAATTTACACTTGTTGGTTGAGTTACCTTTATAGTTCCATCTGAATGCCCCGAAAATATTTTATCCTTGAAGCAAACTAATGAAAGAACCTCTCCATTCTCACTGCAATCTACCTGAACTAATTCTTTATGATCCCACAGTTCCTGTTGTCAAACATGAACATATAATTTTGTCATGACCCTTCTTCTTTCTGGAACAAGGTATATAGCATACAAAGGTTGTAATCAACTTACTGTGCTAGAGTCTTGCCCCTCAGAAAATAGTTTTAGCATTTGAAATGCCAAGGGAGTGGATCTCTTAAGCTCTCTCAGGCCTTTTACGATATCCTTTATTGAAGAAGTTACCTCACTCATCCCTTCTGTAATTCACAACATCAAGAATATTTAACTCGTCCCAAATTTAGAAATTTTTATAAGTTAACTTTCATACAATTAACAGAAGCTTTCAATTTCCCCATTCAAATCCAAGGATGACCTGTTCTTACCAGGATCATGGATGAAGCTGTTCAACGCCAGCATAGAGAGGGCTTTGTCTTCAGTGTCCTTGGCAGACTTGAATATCGATATGAAACGTTTGAGCAAGCAGACCCGGGCTGCTTCACGTATTCCTGTGTCTGGAAGAACATCAAGCATGTGTGCGAGCCATGTGGCTGACACAAAACATGCTGAACATAATTCTGCATATCTGCTCTTCAAGCCTTCTGCCAACGCCTCAAAAAGTAGACCAAACTCATGGCTTGCTAAAACCAATGCCATTTTTCTTTCCCAATTATTAGCCGCCTTCTCTTCCTCCTTTTGATGTCAACCAGAGAAGGACATTGTTCAGGAAATGGATTCATGAAGATAATCGATTTGCCAAAACTAAGGAAATAAAAAAAGCTAAAGCAATGCAGTGCAAATTTTTATATAAGTCTCACAAGAGTTTCATCTTCTCCAGAAAAGTTGCTAAGTTGATCCATTCTCACACTACTTTTGTAACTTTTGTCAAGGCCAGCACGTTTGAGAAGGAAAGCCCTGGTAAGAGGCTTTCCAGAAGTGGTGAACCTCCCTTGCAGCGACATAATTGTCTCAGCAGCAGCAATTTGAGCAGCAGGGAACTCCACATTTCTGAGACATGAGATGAGAACGTCTATTGCCTCTTCACGGTATATGCTCATTTTTCTCGGCTCTGCCTGCAAACCGACCCAGTAATTGTTAACTGACAATCACTAGTACAACCAAATAGTCAATGCAGCAGGTAGCTACTTAAATGCAACATGACTTCCTGCAATTAACAATCCAACAATCAATTAAAGGAAAGATTTCATGAAGTTCTAGAATAGAAGAAAGACAGAGTTCCAAACCAGAAGATCAAGTTGAAGTAGTAGGCCAGCCACAATAGGACACTGGTCTTGAAGTGCTGTCTGAAGATAAATAAGGAGGGTGTGCATTGTGCTGAGAGGACCTTCATCCTTTATAATATGCAGGATTTGTTCATTGAATGTCCTTCTGTCTAACACAAAGATTTATGTTTGTCATGCCGGCTCGAGTCCAAGAGTCATTGAAGATTTGGATAAACACAAACAAACTTGAAATGTAAATATACCTGTTTAACTTAATTAACTCGGAGAAAAACTGAACAATCTCAAACCGTTCTCTATCATTTGCACCCATAAAGCTATCCAAAACAGGAGCCAACTCAGCTTTATCAGCTATTGTGTTCCTGCACTTTCCATCCTGTTGCATACATCTCAATAAGATCCCAACTGCTGCAATCCTCTCTTCTACCGATTCAGATTCCAAACTGCTAATGATTCTTTCAAGTGCTTTTTCAGAAACCACAGTATTAACAATTGAGGAGGCAATGCCCTCTCCACTGCCACCAAGAATCAGCCCGAGTAAAACCACTGCAGCTGTTCTTGGCTTTAGACACATGTTAAGCAAATCATTATCTTCCTTCCTAATAACCACTAAGAGAGAGTCCACCATGTCCAGCTCAATTAGATTAGGGATGGAATGCCTTAACAGATATATCAAGACCACAGCCTCCTTCAACCCCTTATTGAAAAGAGTCACGATACATTCGACATCAGAGTCAACCCGTGTCAGTGTCTGGATCACAGCATTGTCTCTTGACCCGAGCTCAGACAGTAGAAAAACTGCAGCTGACAACACACTGGAATCAACAGAATTGAAAAGAACCTCAACGAAACCATTAATAACGGGAGGTTTTGTGAGCAAACTCTGAATATCCCATTCCACATTTGCTTCCTGCCAGAATCGCTCGATTCGAAGAACAGCCAGTTCAGACTCCTTGAGAATTTCTGACATACAAAGGTTGGTAATTGCATGTCTTAACTCTCCAACTGCACCATCAAGGCTGGCTTGGCTTATAACACTGTCAGGAGAAGTTAAAGGCATTATGGACTTAACAACTGGGTCAACCACCAGGCTTGTATTCTGCGATAGGTTTAAGACTGCACAAGCGGGGTTCTGTTCTTGCCAGCTTGCAATAAGACGTTTGAGCACATAGTTGGTTTTAGGCAGTTGGGTGCTCTGCAGATTCTGGCGGGTAATTGGGCATGTTGAGTTCCCTCTTTCAATCCATTCTTGGATCGCTTTTCGCTCGTATGTCTGGCCGGTCTCAAGTGTCACAGGATCATCAAAAAGGGTGCTAGTTATGGGACACACAAAGTCCTTGGGAGGTGTATTTTTTCCACCACCAGCAGAGGTGCTATCAGAGTCTGCCATGAACCGATCTGGAGAACTAACAAACAACAAGAAATCCAAATCCAAATCCAAAATATTACAAAACGAAAATAGACAATGTGATATGCTAATGTGTGGCGTTTGTCAATACCAAATACTCAAAATAAGGTTTGATTGATGGGTACATACCAACTTGACTCTGCAGAAATGGGCTGCTTTAGTTTTTGAATTTGGCTCTTTGTAGCCTCAAACAACTCCATTTCTCTGTTGTTTTCCTATAAAACTCAACAAGGCAAAACACTGAAATCAAAACAAAAAACGCAGCAGCATAGGTATTATCAGACCAAAGCTGGAGGTTCTTTTTCTTGTTAGCATCGAACTATTACCTCAATTTCAGCTTCAGAATCCAATGAAGAAGAAGAAGAACCAACTGAGTTGTCCTCCAACGAAGATTCTGACTCAGAATCTGAATTTACATTGGCCGATGCTTCCAACCTCCAGGAAGATTCTTCCTGGACCGTCAGGATATTATTAAGATAAACTCTTTGAGGATAAGCTGGTGGTGGAGACTTGGGTTTTCTTCCCCTGCTGCTGCTGAACAATTCAACTGATGCTTCTGCTTCAGCCCATATTGGCTGCCAAGGTCCAAGAAAATCTTTAGCACGTAGAGAACGGTCAAACTGAACACATGTTACACGTTCACTCCCAAAGTTATCAAAATCCGCAGACACTGTTAAGTATGTCCCAAACTTCCTAATCCCATTGCTTTTTTTATTATGAACCCTTTATATAATTATGTAACAAAATTGAAATAATACCTAACATTCTTTTGAAACGTTCCAAAGAATCCAATTAATTGAAGGATTTTCACAACATATCTTATTGAGATGAATGATAATATACTAGACTCACACACTAGAATCTTTCATGATGTAGCAATTGCTCCAAATCATTAGATATAGATCCTTTGTGATCAAGATTTATATCTTAAGATAGCATATAATACGCTGAAAATGGTAGGTGTCAGTTAATATATTTAGAACAGTCCTCTTTATTTATATGATAAAGTGACCTACCTAGGCATAATTGAGCAGGACAAATTGCATTTAGCTTTGATTAATGCATGATAAACAGTCTGGAACCCATGGGAGTTTCGTGACGCGAATCTCACAATAAAATAAATTAGAGCCCTAATAACAATAATTAGGGTTTATAAAATGAGGTTTTTGCAATAAGACAAACCTTCTTTTTGTATACCTCTTGCCACCAGCTGGCAGATGCAATAACGTTCATGTAAAAATAAAAAGTATACCACAAAATACCACATGTAGCTGCCCTCTCATTTTTCATTGGTTTGACAAAGTCAAAATAATCTACCTAGGAAAAACTCACTAGTTTAAACGCTTAAAAAATTAAAAAAATAAAAAGGTTTTAGTGAGCAGAGGCCAAAGATCCAGAAGAAGAAATACCAAGTTTGAAGATCAGTCAACATAAAATACCAATAACAATGAACCAAAATAATTAAAAGTTGAAAAGAAAATAAATTTATTACATTATACCGTCCGTTTTCAAATCCGGGTTCCTCTGTTTTGATCCCCTGTTCATCATCTCCGTACTTGACTTGATCAACCCTCTCAATCCTCTTCAACATCACTGTGGGTGGATCAATCAGTCGACTTGCATCTTTATTTTCCAAAACTTGTTTGAAGTAATTACTAAAAGCCCTGCAATTCTCATCAAGAACTTTCTCATAATTGCTCTCCAGCTCCTTCAGCTCTGAAGTCTGTCCCCCGCTCATCTTCGACAAAGATGTCGAGCATGGAAAAACGACAGACATGTCGGATATGGAACAGTCGTCGTTTTCATAACTAACGTTTGTTGACAACGTGGGTAATATTTGTGTTCTTTGCTCATTGTACCAATGAAGAACCGGGAGGAGGTGGACTAGAAAGAGCTCTTCGAAAAGTACAGGGGCGAGTTCGGTTCGAGCGAATGAAGGGTCAGTGTGGAAGATGTCGAGGAGGCTGAGAGCCGCTTCGATGGGGCGGCGGTAGAGGCCATAGATGAGGGAGAGGAGGAGAGAAGAGAAGGGGTTTAAGGGGTTCTTGAGGAGGAGCTTTTCAGAGAGGCTGAGAGAGGAGGCTCGAGTGGCGGGGCTGGTGGAGGAGATGGTGTTCTCTAGGGTCTCCGCGGCGAGGTTTAGAGGGTTGAGGGCGGCTTGGGAGGTAGAGAAGGGGAATTTGCGGCGGAGAGTGGAGAATATGTGGCGGCGGAGCTCTGGTTGGGAGAGTGTTTCGGATACAAATGCGGCGGTGTGGCGGAGAATTTGGGAGGAGGAGGTGGTGGTGGTCATGGTGGTGGTCAGTTATTACCACTCATGGTCGTGTATAGTTATGAAAATGTTTTCGGAAGCCCTGGTTTGGGCTTTACTTGTTTTAAACGGAAATACCAGTTTTTTAATATTAGTGGCGGGAATTGCCCTTGGACGGCCCTTTTTAAGCAGATACAAGCTAAAGTGGGAGGGACATATTGGTCATTTGACGCAGTATTTTTAACGGTTGCGAAATGCTGCGGCAAATGTAACCCATTTGAGTAAACTTTGGGCTCAGTCACAATACAGTAGGATGCCTGTATAAATATAAATATAATATGCCGCCCTGGCCGGCTTGACTGTTTATTATATCCTCAAAGCCAAGCATTTCTATTTCTTGTGAAAGGGTAACAAAGATGGCCTAATTAATCTTCTTCTTCTTCCATTTGTCACTGGTTTTCCTATTGAAAAATAAACAATTTTCGACACGTGGGATTCGTTGCGCGGCCGAAATTTGGCTACCATCTGCTGCAGACTGCAGGTTATTGGATTGAAGAATTCTGAATTTTTGAAAAATTTTAAACTTGGTAGGAAGTAACTCTAAGATGAGACAGAGACATTCAAGAAAATGTCTTTTGCATAATTAGCTCATAAGGGAAAGGAAATGGATAAAATCTCTAGGCACAAACAACAAACGAAACAAAACAAAATTCAGATTTAAATATAAATTATTCAAATTTTAACAAATCAATAGAAATATATGGTGTGTGTGTGTGTGCGTAGCTATGAAGACAGCAAGGAAATGAATCTAAGCACAACATCAACTGCATTTTGAGCAGCCAAAGATGCAAAGGTGTTGGCTTCATTGGAGAGAGAGGAGCCTCCACCAGCCAAATCAGAGAGAGCTCTAATTACAATAAAGGGCTTCTTCTGTTGGTGACAGACCAAAGCCACTGCAGCACTTTCCATGTCAATGGAAGTGGCATTGAATTTGGAGTTCAAGAATTCTCTGTATGCTCTGTTGTCAACAAACACACTTGCACTTATGCCCCTTTTGACCCTCACCACAATGGGTGCTCTTGGCAGACAAGTTGTATTCACACAACCCCCCAACTTCAAATCCAGTGTTTCAAAATTAATTCCAAAGTATTAAAACACCAACAAAAGAAAGATATATATATATATATATATATATGTATATGTATAAAGAAAATTTGTGGGTTTGTTGGTGCCAATTACCTCTAGGTCCTTGGCAACTGAAAAAAATTTAGGGTTGACTGGAACCCAGAAGGCATGTTGCCTAACTTCAGGAGTGCCATGAACTGGGAAGACCTCTTCTGGTTGATACCATACATTGTTCAGAAGATTGGGAACAGACTTGCCATCTCTGGTTTCGTTGTTGAAATCAGAAAATTTTATGTGACCAACTTTTCTTGTGTAATCTCCAAATGATTCTAAGGACAACTCATTACCAGGCCCATCTCCAAACCTCTGCATGCATTCAAGTGGCAATGGAAAATATAAAAACTAAAGAATATATAAGATCTGGTGTGGCAAATGTTATTATATTTCATCTTCTTCACTGAAACTTAAAAGGTTAGTTATGTATTGTAAGTGGTAATGTATGAGCCAGCCAAAGGGTGTGGATTTAGAACAACCTATCAATTTATCCAATCATTGGAAGGATTTAAAAATTCGAATATAAAAAAGGGGTGATTCTTTCATACTAGCTTAATTTCCAAAGAAAATAAAGATTCAATATTTTCTGATCTAGATTACATTGTCCTTGTTTATGAAAACCAGAAGGGACATGGAAGAAAAGGGAAGTAGAAATTTTTATACCTGCCAATTCCAAAGGCCTGTATGAGCCCAAAATTGAGGGATAGTCACATCTCCAATTTGGAGTTGAGGATCTGCATTTCCTGCAATTCCATAGTGCACAACACCTTTCACCTTGAACAGGCTTAGCAGTAATTGAGTTGAGATACCTGCATTAAGCTAGTCATAGGTTTCTAAACCAGTTATATGATGCATCATTAACCAAAGAAACCAAAGTAAAACAGGTTCTGCATGAACATACCATGCTCAATCCTGTCATAACAATTATAACACTTTCGTCTTCCAACCGTCCAATTCGAAACCTTCTTCCTGTAAAATTCAGTATATAGAAGTTGTTGCAAGTCATTTTCTTTCAGTGCAATCAGTGTATTGAGAGAGTACAATGTGAAAAATACAAAAAAACAACAACAACAACAACAAAAGAACTCATATCTTCATCAAAGAAACTTTTTTACCACGAAAACCAAACCAAGGAATTTAAACTTAAAGGATATGTTTATGTACCAGAAAAATCTAAGTAGGGAAGCTTCTGATCAGCCACAAAGCTTGTGGATTGAAGAAGAGGGTTCAGCTCAAAGAAATTTGGCACCACAATGCCCAAATATGGACCCTTTTTATTTAATCTATCAATCTTTCTCATGGTAGTGTGGGAAACTGCACCATAGGCTATGCTGCTAATCCCCCAAAAAACCAATACAAGAAAAACCATTAACTCCATCCTCAAATGGCTCCCCATCTCCCTCTAAACTCTAAATAATCCCCAAAACGTGATGACCCTTTGCAAGGCTGCAGTGGCCAGTGGTGGAAATATTTATAATCTATGAAACAAAGCATGTGAGGTTTGAATCAAGTAATGTGAAAACAACTAACTTAGAAAAGTAGCAAGGATGAATATTCTTATTAGTACTTGTCTATGTAGGAAGGTCAACACAAGGAATCTTATGGTACATTGATGAATGTGTGAAGTCAAAACACAAAAACAAAACAAAAAAAAAAAAAAAAATTGGAATCAGATTGGACTGATTAATCAAACAACTCATACCTCACACCTCACACCAAACTATAGGAGGTCATTATGTGGCATGTATCATGGAACCATCCATAGATTGAGTTGATTAGTCCATAGATCGCGTCAATTAGTGTATTAAACAACTTATTAAGCTGAATGGTACCAATTTTTTTATACTTGTGACATAGTTTTAAGATCTGACTTTTCGAATTCGGTTTGAAAGGTCTAGCTGTTATCTTAGTTTTCATCTTAGTACAAATTTGTTAAGGCAAGTTGGAATTAGATTAAACTAAGTACTACCAAGAAATGAACTGATCTAATTGGAAAAACAATGATTATGGTTTGTTTTTTCTCTTGAAGACTATTCAAATGTTTTGCTTGAACAACTCTCTCTCCCTCTCTCATCTCGTCTTCTTCATTCCCAAAAACCACATGGACAGACTGAGGAGGTTACGTTACGTAACGTTATGTTACAACTAGACTGCGGTGAAGTCAACTGGTGGAAAATATCGAACCGATTGGGCCGGTATGCATATAGATGGGCTCATCTAAGTTCATAGCCAGCCCAAAGCTACCGTAAATGCCCGAGTGGGCTTTGTCAACCGATCCAATCCCATTCCAAATAAGAAAGTTTGGCTTGTGATTTCAAAATTATTATTATTTTATTTGGATTGATACACTAACGTTTTCAGAACTATATTTAAAAAAAAAATGTCATTTTTTATTTCTATGAATTGCGTGGTTTGGAAAATGCACGCATTATTTATTAGGGGTGGGCATCAGAACCGGAATACCGAAACTATCCCGAAACAGTGCCAAACCGTGCCAATCTCTTGCCGTCTCATTTGGTGTTTAAGTGTAAACGAGATGATACCGTGTCATCCCATTACTGTTTGGCACAACACCGGTTCCAAATTTGTGATCCCATTTGGTGCCATACTATACCGAATAGTACCAGGTAAATAATAAACCCCAATTTCAAATTCCTCCTCTCTCTCTCTCTCTCTCTCTCTCTATATATATATATATATATATATATATATTCTTCTCCAAAGTTTATAAAACCGGTGGAAAAGGAAAGCCCCAAAGTGTATAAACAAACTCTTGAATCTTGATTGTTTGCAAATTGTATCAGGCTTGATTTATAAAAATTGCAAGATTTCTGAATTTTTTATGGTATTAACATTGATACCGAATCATACCGGTCCAATTTGGGTCCGATATAGTTTGAACATGTTCTCAAAAACTCTCATCCCATGTGATCCCATCCCGATTCCCCTATCCGGAATTGACACCGGGAGGACCTTCAGCCCATGTCATCCTGTACTGTGCCCACCCCTATTATTTATACAATTACAGCCAATAAAATTCATGTATTATAATGAGATTCTGAAAGTTGTGTGTATATAGAGAAAATTCATGTTTGTGCAAAGAAACCAAAATATGTCACATTAACTGTGAGTACTCACTATAAGAGTTCGACCCATGAATCTAAAAGGATAAGCCTTCTAACCCTACAGTTTGAAGCGTTTATTCATATTAGGATTATTACCACTTATAGTCCCCCATGGTTTTCAAATTCATTCATCATTGAGGAAAATTTTGAAATTCGTTAAATTTAAGAACATGTGTGAAAGAACAAATGCATGCAAGCCAAGTCATATCAGATTAAGATTATTACCACTTTTAATCCCCCATGGTTTTCAAATTCATTCATCATTTAAGAAAATGCGAACCAACGTACACATGCAAGCCAAGTCATATCATTCATGCCAAGTAAGTGATGTTGCATCCCACCATTTGATGGATGACACGTCTCAAATCATGAAGATGCTGTAGAATTATAGTTCGATAAAATTGACATGGGGTCACAAGATGTTGGGACAAATGGGTTAATTTGTGTACCTTAGCTAGCGCGATTCTTTGGGATGCTCTTAGCCAGCATCTCGATAGCTAGCTAGGTCTTTTTCTGGCTTTTCCTCTTCGAATAATATCTTACATCAAATTGATACACGTGTGCTGAATAAGATTCAATCAAAGCTACATTTAAAATGACTAATGGTACTCATACTAATTAATTAATACCGAAGAATATACAAGAACAGAGCTAGCATTGTTGTAGCATCCAAAATAGAAGATTTATAGATAAATTAAACTTAATAAAAATTAGGGAGTTTAAGGACTTCCTAATCCCAAATAGAAGCACACATGCATACATACGTGGGATACGTACGTACGTATACGTACATACAGAGATTTAAATTACTATTGTATAGCATCATGAGCAATCAGCCTTTTGATTTTAGCAGAGTGACTGCTCATGATGTTATATCATTAATTTCCATGAAGCTCGATTTCGATTGATATAGATATAGCTAGAGTGTGCTATCTAGCTAGCTATGGCGTTCATTAATTTACTGGAAACCTCCGCCAAGAGCTGGAGCCCAATAGTCTGCTCCGTTGTCGCTCCCAACTTGGAGGGTACATGAAACTGGAACCAAACACAACCCCCTACTCCTCAGGTCCTTCTTTGCCTCTTCATCAGCATCCTGACAAGTTTTTAACCAGCAAAACAGATTAATTAATCAGCTTAATTCATTAAAATTACGTCCCGTTTTATATAATCGAAAGATCATGAAGAAATTAAAGGAGAATGTTGTTGTATCAAGCATGCATATTGTCGGAGTACCTGCTCGGGAGCTCCTTTCCTCTTCATGCAATGGTCATTGAGCAGCTAATCAGAACAATAATGCAAAAGCATTAGCAATTTAATTAGCATTTGACTAGCTAGTTTGACTTGATTAAGCTTTAAAGCTGAGCATGGCATATTGCTGCTTTACACAGTACTGAAAAAAGCAAAGTGCCCCTTTGAGGATGTAAAGCATATGTGTATATAAATACCTGACCAGGGTCTTCAGGAAACATACAATTCCTCTCCCCATGAACCTAATTAACAAAACAAATTCTGATTAGGTTAAGATAATGAATCAAGTAATGACTAATAATTAATAATCTTGCACGTGGGAGAAGAGAGAGGAAGAGATGGAAGTATTGCTTTGGGAAGAGAGAAATGAATAGGTTAATTTGTATGTTGTTTTTGTTTATAACTTACTGCAGACTGTGGCTGCTGCCGCATGTTTCCTGATCCACTGCCCAAGTAAGGTAAGCTGAGGGCCTGCATCCAAGGGGGAAAAGAGAAGCCATGAAGTGAAGACACGTATGAAAGCCGTATATTTTTACAACTTCAAAAAACTAGAGAGAGAGAGAGAGAGAGAGAGAGAGAGAGAGAGAGAGAATATAAATTGAAAGGAACAATTTGAAGAGAATGGAACTTTAACGGTGTGAGTGTCTCTGGGTGCCAGCCCCAATTGCAAGTACCAACCCATGGTTGTCTGCAAAAGGTTAGAGAGAGAGAGAGAGAGAGAGAGAGAGAGAGAGAGAGAGAGAGAGAGAGATCACCTCAATTTGACTCTGAAGGAATCTGATGTACCCAATAGCTTCTAACAAGACAGAGGCTGTGTCAGTCTGCAAAAGAGATAAAAAGCCACACCACAACCCTCCAAAGTCATACCATGTCTTCTTTAATGCTTAAAGGTTAAAGGAAACCCTTCATTCCAACTAGTAAATTACTAAAATAGGAACCAAAAAAAAAAGTTCCAGGCTTTTCGTGCTGAAATTATTTAAGGAGAGTTCTCTTAATGGGTTTTTTTTTTTCTTACCAAAAATTGTACTTAATGTAGTATATTATTCCATTTTTAACTATATATTAGCTTAATTAATTTTATTTTGAAGGCTTTTTAGCTGCATAAGATAGAGGGGTAGAGCTAGCATACCTTCCCAAATGGGGAAACTAGCTGATGAAGGGCTGTAATTCTGTCACCTAATTTCTCCTTCCTCACCTGAATGCGCACAGAAGATATATAAATAAGAGGTGGATATAAATGCAGGTCTCTTGTGGTTAAGATAAGAGGGGATAAATAGATAAAAGAATCATTATGATTGATCAGAAATAGACATTCAAGAAAGACAAGTATATACTTCCACCTACAGTTACAGATGTTTTTGTGTTTGTGTGTGTGTCTTTGTGTGAAAGATATGTGAGAGAGAGAGAGAGAGAGAGAGAGAGAGAGAGAGGGAGGTTTCTGTAATCTGTCGTCTGATGATCAGTTAGAGACGTCACCTTGAAGGTTGGCGTTGAAGAAGGTTGAACTCTTGCTCTCTTCAGCGCCCCACCACCATTTGCAGTGCTCTTACACTTTCGAGAGAGAAAAAAGAAAACCAAAAGGAAATATAATGAATTAAGAATCGTGATTGGCTTGTGTTGATTAATTAATATATAAAATTATATAACTAGATTTTACAAATAAATAAATAAAATAACTATGAACAAATTTATGGCTAATTTAGAGAGCGAAAAAGGAAGCTGATTCATTCCTCCAAGTTAATATGATTCTAGAAATGGGATTAATTTAATGTTGAGAAGGCCTTACATTAATCCCAAAAATAACAAAAAATTTGAGAAGAGAAAACCATCTCATAAATCATAATTCCTTTTGATGACTCCCTAAATCTTTCATACACTTAACTCATCCGCATTAATTCATGCATTTAAAAAACCTATTTAAATCTGAAATAAAAAAGAAAGAATTTTCGAAACCCTAGGAAATCAAGAATATGCGATTTTATTTTATTTTTCATATGGAGACTAATATATCATGGACTCTCTCTCTCTCTCTCTCTCTCTCTCTCTCTCTCTGATCTCTCTTAATTACCTGGTCAGAGGATCGATGTGGTGGAGGATGCCTCACATCTGACTTGCTAGAAAAATCCAACATGCTGGTGTTGAAACTCGTCACACAAGAAGACTTAGGAGAGGATGAGGCAGAAGCAGTTGATTGCATAATTTGAGACAAAGCCGCTGACTGAAAATCTTGATGATGGTGGTGATCATTAACCCCTTGCTGGTGTCCGTACACAAAGCTGCCGCATCCCGAGCTTTCTTGCTTCACATCAGCAGCAGGAGCATTTGGAGCCTGCGTGCTACTTAATATTTGCTCGTCCCAATTCTCCAGCTTATTCTTTGCTTGATGAAATTGCCTCATGAGAGCCCCCTTCTCATCTTCGCCTACCAATCCACCCCTGACAGTTGAAAAACAAATCAAACCCCGATCCACTAATAATAAGCTAACCTTGAACTAATTAACAAAATGTTATCTAAATAACAAAAACGATTCATTTGTCTTCAAGCATATGATATAAAGACCATGCATGCAGGCAGCCATGTGAGAGAGAGAGAGAGAGAGAGAGAGAATTAATTACAAGAGGAGTTGGCTCCAAGACTCTGGAAGCTCCTGGATGTTATCGTCAATATGCCAAGAAGGAAAAGGAAGTCCTGAAGAAGTTGTTGATGGCGAAGAGGAAGTGTTTGGTACGAACTGTGGAATGAAAAAAGAAGGAGGAGGAGGAGGAGGAGGCAAGAAAGGAGAAGTAACAGATGGCTGGGTGGGTGGCCTCATGCTATTGATACTCCACCAGTTAGGGTTTCCGGCCATCATTTGTTGCACCGGTGAGCTCTGCAAATTAACACCTCTATTCATGCCTCTTATTATCTTCTGATTCTGAACGAGAGCTGAGTTATAGGCTAGCTAGCGAGCTTCCTTTTGTTCTCTTTTTGTTGGTTTCTCTAATATATATCGATCTCAGCTGGCTCCCTTGGCTTCTCTTTTTTGGTCTTTTGCTGAAGCTCCCAAAACAAGTCTTTGTAGAAACTTTGAGAGGTCCTCCTGCACTGGATTAAGTAGTACTAGGGGGAAAACCCAGGTCCGGTTTTTAAGAGAATTTGAATAATTATGGAGTTTTGAGAACCTTTGTCTTTGTTGTTTCCTTCTCTCTCTCCTCTCTCTTTTTTTTTCTCTAGCTAGCTCATTTCTTTATTACTCTGATCTGCTTTTTTTTCTTTCTTCCCTTTCTTTTATGTTTTTCTTTTCCTTCTTTGCTTTTTCTCTGCTTTTGCTTTTTCTCAAAGTGGGACAGAAAAGGTGTTAGCAATTCCAATTAATTAAGTAAACGAAAAATTGGATCTCACTAGGGTGACTGTGAGTGCACAAGTTTTCTCTCCATCCCATCAACTCAACTGGCATCTGCTGCCAAGGTTATATAAGTATGAAGACAAGGACATATATAGTGGTGTATTTACTGTCTGTTGTAGGTAAATGATTATCGATGTAATTAACCTAACAATTAAACGTAACAAAAAATTTGAGAAAACTAACGGGGATGACTTTAATAATTAATTGTTGAGGGATGAACTAATTAATAGACTTAATTGATCTGCTAAATGATAAGAAATGCTGAGTATTAATTCATTGCATGTCGAATCATTTATCAATCAATACAGAGGAATATCCATCTAGAGATAGCCACTTTATTTCGAGTCACTCTTAAATTTCTTGATTGTCATGTATCTAGTTTAGAAATATATTTTCCTTGTTGATTTTGCTTTCATTATATCTTGATATATTTTTAGGTCATTCATCGATACAAATTTAGAAAATCCCTATCCCTGATACGTAACCTAAACTTTCATTTTTGTTAATTTACGGATTTAGGGAAAGCGACATATATAAGGCAACTTTAAGCCTAAAATTCAAGACATAAAATTCTACGTAAGTATTAAGTTACGTTTAATAAATCGTCTACGTACAAGGAGTCAATAAACCATGTACAATTTCAAGACATAAATTTCTACGTAAATATTAAGATACATTTAATGAATCGTCTACGTACGTCCTAAGACGGGAATTATTTGTTGCCCTCACAAAAGACTTTCTTAAAAATTAATCATCTTTGATTGAAAACTTGCAAGTAGATAATAATATTAACAGGGAATGAATGACGATTACGAAATTGATAGTCAGGAGATGATGAAAATGTGAGCATTGGCATTACTAGAATTGTTGTCACCCACAAAGACTCTAGTGGATGATGTATGCGTCGTAACCCTATCTGCTTGTAAGATTGCTGTGACTAATTAAACTGGTATTTAAAAATATATATAGATATGCGGTAAATATGAGGAATATATATAACCCGTGAGAGTATAGAGAGACGACCGACATTCCACAATATGTACACTTTTCGAGAGGTCAATATCTAGGGTTTGGAGATCCCTAATCTCAGGTCTCCAAGAGAATGATTGCAATTTCCTAGAATTATGATTATTCTATATTTGGATTGGACTTTACCCCCATGTTGATAAACGGTCACCTTTCTATAATATTGACGCCCAAAAAGCAATAAGGAGAAGTTTGAAGTTAATTAAAAGGACACCATAAGCTTCTTTTTTTTCTTTTTTTCTTTTTTTTTCTTTTTTTTAAATAGGAAAAGGAAACCATAAGTTTTTTATTTTTTATTTTAGGTGACATACTTGTTTCTAATTAGTTTCATCCCCTGTACTTCAGATGCAAGGTTCGATTTTCCCTTCCTCTAATATCTAAGGCCTCGACGACGCCTGCTACTTGCTATTGCAAATTGCAATGTCCATAAACCATGCAATAATTAAATCACAATATTATTAGAAGCAATAACCAAAATTTAAAAAAAAAAAAAAAACAATAAAATTATTCTCCTGTGGTATAATTAATCATTTATTCCCACGACATACATTCCCTTAAACCGCATTTTAATGCAATAAACAAACAAAACAACCCTTAAATCTCGAGCTTGCCTGAGGAACATAACATATAGCCTTATTATTTTGGGCACATAGGGGTGGGGGGCGGTTTGAAAATGGGCGTCTCTTGTCCGTACTGCAAAATCTTTGTCGGGGGCGCCATGTCTTTTCCAGCACACCCAACTTTCTCACTCGTCTTTTTATTTTTCATTCTTTGGCTCTCTTCAATCTCCAACGATATAAAACAAACAAAGAACAACCACCTTTCCTTTGTCCTCACCTTACCTCCCTTATATTCTTCTCTCTCTAATACTAGCACTTTGATTTTTCTATATAGGCACTTCTTCCAAACCCGAAAGTTCAAGGTTCTTGCCTCATTGACGCCTTAGCTGCAAAGATATGTGAACTTGTGGCTCAAAATTTCTTGCACCAAATATCACGTTTTATCTGCGAGATTGATTTTTCAACAAGTTTACATTAGTTGGTCATCATATACCAAATATTTCAAGCGAAAAAAAAAACGGCGTGTATGGTGTGAAAAATCATAAATCAATTAGCGTTGATGTATTGTCAACTTTATTGCGAATCTCACATACATCAATGACGTGACATATAACTCACACCGATGTAAACGTAATCGTTATATAAGAATACCATTTAGGTATTTCTAATTTATAACATAATATTTATAAAAATGGGGTTTTCAAATTGACGTAACATTCGGTGGGGATTCTTTTTTCCCCTGTTTCCATTGAACTATTTTGTAACTTCTAATTATCACAGTACAGTAATAGGACAAACTTCTGCCCATTGCGGCAACACCTCTCTCACCCTTCTTCTTCATCATGACCTCTCTAAGATTTTTTCCTTGTTTTTTTTCTTTTGGCCCAGGCAGTAGACAATATAGGAGCTGAATGAATTGTACGAGTTGCTAGCTGTTAAGCTGCATGTTTTTCAATATCATTAAGGATTAATTAATTTCAAAACTTAATTAATTAGCAATTGATAATGAAATCGACATTTTTGAAACTTGGCATGTCGTTTCCTTGAAGTCGAATATAAACCCCATAAAAGGGTGTGTTCTTTTGTTTCATATAGGCCATGCTTGATCATTGGATTCTCCATCACATGCCTTAATAAACCCCTTTAAGATTTATGCATTATTCCCATTTATGATCCCTAGACAGCTAATCTTATATAATATAAGCTTTGTAGGGTAAACCGTAACCCTAATAAAAATCCTGGTTTAATTCTATTCTTATTTAAATGCTAACTTTATCCAAAAGGTACTGCTACAAGTAGGCAAATCCCCCATCTATGACAATGAAGACAAACACATAGAAATTATAAAACTTTTATGTCTTT
This sequence comes from Prunus dulcis, assembly GCF_902201215.1. NCBI lineage: Eukaryota > Viridiplantae > Streptophyta > Magnoliopsida > Rosales > Rosaceae > Prunus > Prunus dulcis. The sequence continues at coordinate 18,925,932 of NC_047656.1, read as the reverse complement.
AAAATGAAAAAAAAAAATTTCTTTTGTGCTGTTCTATATGAACTCCACTACCCTTCTCCAACTTTCACTTTTGCAGCTGACTATAGAGTTGTATGTAGGCAACTATTATGTTGGAGATGAAACTTGGGAGTTCTCTGTTTTTTAGTTAAAATTTAGCTAAAAATATACAAAAGTTATTTTAGAAGCTTTTTATAAAATTTTGACTTCGGTCATACTCTCTAGGTTAGGTAGTCATATAACGGTTATAATTCTTTTTTAATTCAACATAAATAGTTCATCTTTATAAATTATAGGGAGCCACTATTAATCCATTTTCTATCCTCGGATTTAGGAGCTTTTAGAGGTTTATCTCCTCATATTTAAGAGCTCCTAAAGGTCTCTCTATTTTATGAGCTAAATAGAAAGCATGATTAGAGATGAATTTTTTTCACTTCCTTCCTATATTTTATCTAAATAGATAATTTAGAGAGTTTATTGTTACGGATGCTCTTACAAAGGTGTAGAGTTAGTCTCTCAACAGTACATAGATATATATATATATATGTAAATAATTAAGAAGTTGAAAGAAAAAAAAAAGGAGAAAGAGAAGAGGATGCCACTTGTCAGAATTAAGTCCATCATAATTAATCAAGTTTATGTTTAGCCACTTGTCATCCTTATAATCATGTTAAAAGGAAAAAAGAAAAAATAATTTTTACTTTTGTAATATATAAGTTTTCGTGTAGTCAATTTCAAAACGCAATGAAAGAAACTCATCAAATTTGAGCATGTAGTCAATTTCAAGTTTCAACATCAAACTGACAAGTAATCCAAATTTCCTTAAACTTACGCTACTTGATGTACTACTGCCCTGCACCGAATGCTTTGTTAATTCTAATTAAGAAACTGTTCAGGTCTTTTTTTTTCTTAATTAAACGGTTTCCATGTCTTTTTTTTTTTTTTTTCCATTAAGAACACCTAGTACATTCAAGGGCGTTGCTGGAAGAAAATGATGTTTTTGGCTCAATTGCGTGCACGCATTTCGATGCTCATATTACTATCCTTATCCTAAAATATATGGGTTTTGTTTATTGAGAGGATCAATCATTTCCAAAGTTTAATTACCATTCTCTCAGGATCTAATTCCATTAGAATCTGCTTAGTTCCATAGATTTTTTACATTTGAATCTTATCCTTGTGCGGATGTGTGGATGTGCGGATGTTATGTATTTTCTATTACCTCTTCTTATTTTTTTCTGATTTACAATGTCATCTGCATGGTAATAACATATGGACATCTAAATAAGAATATATATGCGTGTCTGTATGTGACGGTCATATATGTAAGTGGTTTGTTCTGCTCAAAACACTCTTTATGCTTTCTATATTTAACAAGTAATTACTAAAACTATGCGACATGCTTTCTATATTTAACAAGTAATTACTAAAACTATGCGACTTTGTTGTGCCCCCCATTTCCAAAATATATAGTTGATTTTGATACACAAACAAGTGAGTAATTCTTTGGTGTGATCGTCATGTTACCAATTAAATCATATTATCATACGTGTATATATTTATTAATTCTACACCATAACTCATAACATATCAATCTTTATAATTTCTCCAAATTAAAACACCCAAACTATTATTTTGTAGCTTCATTACAAGAAAACAACATTATTAATAATCATCTCAATTTGTGTCCCGAATGTTTTGATAATGTGAAGCGAAAAATGTCTCACATTGGAAAACTAACAAAGCTTGAAAAGGCTTATAAGGTGTTGCGCTACTCTCCTAATTGCTAATTGATTTTGGAGTAGAACCTCAACTTTATTTATGATATCATGGCGGGTTTGCCCACGTGTAGAAGTCCAACGGCCACACATGCTCCACGTCACCCAATATATATTGTTCACGTATTAGGCTTGAAAATTCATCATATGTGCAAGAACATGGTCTTTCATGTTCTTGTTTTCTTCTAGTATTTATGATACTTCACTACTAACTAAAGTGTATTATTTAAGTAAAGTAACAAATGAATCCATGTAAAATATTAGATAGGAATAATCTTGGCAGACAAACAAAAGACCATATCTCAGTAGATATAAACAAATCCTTCAATCATTCTCAGTAGCGAATAAACAATCACATTTCTCTCTCTTAAATACAGCTACAATACTGATCCCAATAATCTCCACATCATGCTTTTTATAGTTTATTATCATATACAAATTTGTCTCCTTATATATCCAAATATTATATAATTCTTTTTCGCCCCACTTCTGCTTTTTGTATAATAATTATATACCCACACCATTTATTAATTCCTTTAGAGGGAATTATTTCAAGCAACTTTTGCTTTTTTCATTGCATAATGTCAAAGCCAATGTGATTAAAGAGAAGAAAAGTCAAACGAGAGAGACTTTAAAATGATTAATTTGCAGTAAGAAATGACAAGAATGAGTGAGATTATAATCAGAAATAATAATTTTTTTCGAGAAAAAAAGGGAAGAGACAAGTTAGAGTTGAACCATCATTTTCGAAGAGTCGTTTAGCTAGTCCAAAATATATTTCACATAATTTATTTTGAAAAAATGTACTAACAATCATAGAACAAAAATTAAAAATAAAATTAAAAAGAAATTATTTATACATGCTAGAAAACAAATTAGGTAAATGGAAAAACCTCTCACATGCTAGATCACGTGCCTGACAAGGGGAGTCAGCGGCCACGTGCTGCCACACGTGTAAAGTGTGGGTATTCAAAAAACAAACAATAGTAAAACATAATAAATTAAAAAGTTTATGATGATTCGTGAGCTCTTTCTTTGTCCCAAAATAAATAATTTTGAGCTCTTTCACGTGCGACCACCCAATCACATGGCAACTAGGACTTCTTTTTGTTCCAATGGGAACTGGGAGTATGGGTTGGGGTGGACTGGATTTATCCAGGGAAAGGTAAAAATTTATCAACAGAAAAGGTAAGAATGGGGGAACATTTTGTGTGAGAATTCGACGTATGCGAAAATTTGTAACCGTGCCAAGTTTTATTTTATCCTTTAATTCTCGCACGACATTATTCGATTTAGTATTTTCATAAAATTATGTCAATTAGAAATGTAAAATTGTCAATTTAGACACAATTATTCTTTAAAAACAAACAAAAAATGTTATGAAATGACTAAATTATAATACATGCGATTGAATTAGATAACTAAAATGACTAAAAAATGAGATTGATGACCAAAATGAAACTCAGTATAAGTTCAACGATCATTGCGATTAAAATCCCTAATTCAATTGTTCAATGAAATGGTAGTTTAGGCATCCTCCATATTAAAACAAAGAAGTCAAATTAAAGTTCAAATCAGTTTAAGCCAACAAAAAAGGAAAAAAATAATCAAATTGATGTAGTTTTTGAGAAATTACAAAATATATATAAAAGAGACTTTAAGGAGGAGGTTGTGGGCCCGAATTTGCGCGACCGTCCGTATGAGTTCTATACGAACAGAATTCTTTCTCATTGGGCTTTCTAGGTGTGAAAGGGACTTAAAGGTAATGGACCATGTTGTCCCTAGTGAGGTGGACCCAACCGAAGGCCCACTACCAGCCATTTGCCCCCCTTCGCATAAAAAGCAAAAACTGCCTCTGGATGCCGACCTTTAACAACTTCTCTCTTCCTTGTTTTTAATGTTTTTTTTGGTAATTTCTGCCCATGAAATGATAACCTGGGACCCACACCGTAATTATGCCTTCCTCTTTTTTATTTTTAAAAAGAAACTCGGTTTCATAAGTTTCATATTTTACCATTTTTATGACGTCACCTACACGTCAACTATGACATCATATATGTCCTCTCTTTTTTTTCTCTTTCTTTAAATTTTATACGGAAGACATTTTGGTTCGGTTGACAAATGTTGACTCTGGTCAACACAATTGTCTTGTGGATAAGTGCTGGGGTCAACACATAATTATGGATTTTGGATGGTAATTTATGTGGTTAATCATTAATGCTCTTAAAAAGTAGGTAAAAGCGAAGCCTTTGCATTACAATAAAAATATGGGTAATGTTAGGCATATCACATTGTGTATCACTTTTCTAATAGAGATGGCGTCCACCAATATATTGGAGCCCACCTATGTTAAAGAAGTGGTACATAATGTGGTATAAAAATATGGTATGCCTAGCATTTTCGTAAAAGTATTTTAGTGTGTGAATGTGTTTGGTGTGTTATATTTAGCAAACATCTTAATTCTTAAGCATCTATTTGTTCCAACAACAACAAAAAAATATATTTTTTCCCTTTTCTTTTCTTCTACTCGTCATTCATTCTATTTCTCAAGATTTTAAAGATTAAGGGCATGTTGACTAGGACAGGATTGAGCTATTTAGCACTAATCATGTCTTCAATCAAACATGGGCTTATATTAGACCATTTAAAATCATGGGCTTAACTAACACAGGCGAGCTTCACCTCTAGTCAAAAGAAAAGGTTATCAATCGAGTCAGCTTAACCCAACATCTCAACGTGTCCAATAGGCCTTAACATGTAGTATGGGCCGGGTTTTAAAGCTGACCCGGATATCCACCTACCTGTCTTGACTTTCATTTCGTCCATAATTCTCAACAATCTGACTCACGTGAGATGCACATGCCACTTTTGCAGCGGCAACGAAAATCAAGTTGCAGATCACATCCCCGCCGCACCACTTCTGCCCATCCACACGCTCGCTACCCCGTCGGCGCCTCCTCGACGGCGTAGCCAGAGGATCAAATTCTTCAGGCACACTTACAAGCTCACTGACTTTATCAGATTCATTTTTTCAATTCAATGAAAATGGCGATTTTTCAAGGCGGGACGTGGTTCGCTAGAACCTTCTCGACCGTTGCTTCTCACCCTCTGCGCGTCTGTGTCGTCGGAAGTGGACCTGCTGGCTTCTACACTGCTGAGAAGGTAAAATCTTTCTATTTGTGTATGTTTTTTGTTGTTAAATTAATTTTAATAATGCATTGAAATTTGATATGATTGGTATGAATTGAGCTGAAATAGATGCTGAAGGCGCATCAGGAAGCACAGGTAGATATCATTGATCGTTTGCCAACGCCTTTCGGGTTAGTCCGCTCCGGCGTAGCACCTGATCATCCTGAAACCAAGGTGACCATATTGTTATTCTTAGTCTCAGTTCTTTCTTTTTTCGTAAAATAGTTCAAGAAAATTGAAGTTGGTGAACTCACACATTATCAAAAATCTAGTTTACTTCCTCTTATAAAGAGCATCCTGTGAATTTTATCAGTTTATTTTGTTGGATTCTTTTGGTGTGGCGAGGAATAAATTTCTTATTTGAGCTTATTTTATTAGAAAACTTGCAACAGATTGTGGTCAACCAGTTTACGCGGGTTGCGCAACATGAACGCTGCACATTCTTTGGAAATGTAACTCTTGGTTCCTCTGTAACTCTCCCTGAGCTTCGTGAGTTGTACGACGTGGTGGGGTTCTGACTCAATATGTGTAAATAATGCCGGCATTGGCAATGTCATTCTTGGTATGCTTATTTGTTTGACCAACATTATGTGCAATACGCAGGTTGTGCTTGCCTATGGTGCTGAAAGTGATAGAGTTCTTGGTATCCCCGGAGAAGTATGTTTTGCTTGTTTTGGTTTTGTTTCTTTAATATTATGGTGCTCTTTGATCAATAGAATGGATAGAATTGCAACTAATGTTTTTTATACAATTATTTTTTGGTTGAAATAATTGGTTTATAACTCTTTCTAGGATTTGAGTGGCGTCTATGCAGCGAGAGAATTTGTTTGGTGGTATAATGGGCACCCAAATTGCAGATACCTAAACCCCGACTTGAAGAGCTCTGATACAGCTGTAGTTCTTGGTCAGGTATCTTCATACTTCATCAAGTTAATAAATAGGATTAACCTTCTCTTAAGTTACAGTTAATAAATGTACTTCACGATCCTTGTCACAACACAAACAAATAGACTTTTATTAATACATAGGAGTTTTATCCCTACCAAACAGCTCCTTTTGGCTTCAGGGCAATGTAGCTCTTGATGTTGCACGCATTCTTTTACGACCAACAACAGAGTTGGCTACAACTGATATTGCGAGCCATGCTTTGGCAGCTCTTGAGGACAGCTCTATAAGGTTTGCTATCCCATACTTGAGAATAACCAGACACTATAATTGCTACTTTATCTGGGTTTCATGTTTAATGATGTCAGTGTCATTTCAGGAAAGTGTATTTGGTTGGGAGGCGGGGACCAGCCCAAGCAGCTTGCACTGCTAAAGAGCTGCGTGAAATTAGTGGTGATTTTTAATATCACATTCATTCTAATTCTAAGTGAACGATATGATTTATATTTTCTTTTCTAAAATGATTTGTTTGGATGCTATGCTGAGAAGTAATTACTTTAGGAGTACATTTAGTCCGTTTGACCTTTTTTACAAGAGCCTGCAACTTCTGGGGATTTTAAAGTTCAAATTACACTTACTTTTGGATTGTGTGGTGGTGACATTGCAATATAATTGCAATGTTACAGCGGGATTGGACTAGAGGACAATGGGCCTTCTTGGTCTTACTTGAAAAATGTCCTTGGTATTGCATATGGTATGATATTTATAAATCACTTATGAATTTCCAAGTGTTGACCTCCTTGTTTTATGGGAATAGATATAAGATTATTTCTGTAATAATTATAAGTAGCTTCCAAAAAAGACTAAGTATTTGTAGTTTCTAATTATCTGCAATCAGATTTTGTTTGTCTATTTTTGTCATAGGTCATTGGTGTAATGGTGTCATCATATTCGCACTTATAATTTTACTCAGTCATCTTGTTTGTAGAGGTTTTTTATATGCGGAATTGAATGAAGTTGTTGTCTTTGTTTCTAAGGTATCAAAGATCTGCATGTTCACATCAAGGAAGCTGATCTACTCACAACCCCAGAAGATGAGGTATCTAAATTGATCTTATCCCCGTCTCTCTCAAGGTTACTGTTATAGCTAAATATAGAAATTGATGTTTTGAAGCAATCTAAGCTGTTATTGGTGGTCTATTAAGTCCCTTTACTGTTAGTAATTTTCATGTACCTTGTTGCTGTCTTTTGGTAAGGAAGAGATGAGGAATAATCGAATTCGAAAAAGGGTTTATGAGTTGATCTATAAGGCAGCCACGACCAGGGCTTCACACCCCTGTTCAGATCCACGTGAATTGCACTTTGTTTTCTTTCGGAAACCAGATAAGTTTCTAGAGTCTAATGAGAGAAGTGGCCATGTTTCTGGGGTCAGACTCGAGAAGACAAAACTCATAGGTAATTTATACTCCATATAATTTCTAGTAAAAGTTTTTATGTATTTTCCAATGAAGTGAGGCCATATCACATGTGAACACATTACTGAATGATTGTACCATACATCATCATCAAAGACAAAACTAATTATGGTAAAATGGAAGAGGTCAAACATCAAGTTCCAAATAATTATGGAAGCTGTCAATAACACAAGTAAATGATTCTATTTTTTGGGTCATCCAAGTGACAGTGACTAAATTGCTTCTTTCAACTTCACTTTCTAGGTGATAGACCAGGAGAACGAATGGCTGCAGGTACTGGACAGTTTGAAGATCTTGGATGCGGGTACTTTCTTCTGAAATTCAGCTGTTGCTATTTCATACTAGAGGCATACACATGCAATGTGTGTGTAGTTGCTTGTGATAAAGTAACGGTGGGTGAGAGAGAGAGAGAGAGAGATATATATATATATATATATATGAGGTACTGACAACAGTGGCAATATGCTTTCTTTCTTCTACAGGATTGTACTTAAGAGCATCGGTTACAAATCAGTACCAGTTAATGGATTACCCTTCGATCATCAGAAAGGTATGTTGATGCTGTTATATGAAGTGAGGCATATTATTCTATCTGGATCTTAAGTTTCCCTCAAAACTTTATGTTTAAGCATCAAAGTTGATGAGATTGTACAAAATATGGAGAAGATCATTCACTCAGATATGCTAATGCAAACTTCAAACTGATTTGGAACTTTAGTTGGTTCAATCTTTAGAAGGTCTCATTGAGCTGGTTCCATAGAAGTTTTGATTTGTGACAAAATGTTTCCTATTTCTGGAAAATTACTAAATAAGCTTCTTGCGAGAAGTGGTTCTATATCGATCACAAGAGACAAAGCAAGGATTATAATGGTGATCTTCTTTGCAGGCGTGGTTCCAAATGTTAGAGGGCGAGTTCTAAGTGATACATCTGGAGATCCTATGCTGCTCGAGAAGGGTTTGTATGTATGTGGATGGTTGAAGAGAGGACCAACTGGGATCATTGCTACAAACCTCTATTGTGCCGAAGAAACTGTAAGTGGTCTTTTACATTACTTAGATGGAAAGGTGCTGGTTAATAAGGTGTATTCATGTCCATCAGTAGTGGCACATGTAGCATCTTGGAACCAATAACTATCATAATTAAAACCGATTATCGGATTTGATTAGGGTGATTGCCCGCTTTGCTCACTTCACTAATCAACATGGCAGGTTGCAAGTATATCTGAAGACCTTAAGCAAGTAATATTGGCATCATCATCAAGATCAGGCAGGGAGGGTCTCCTCCAATTGCTGGATAGTCGAAATGTTAGAGTTATACCATTTGGTGAATGGGAAAAGATAGATTCAGAAGAAAGGAGGCTTGGGAGTTTAAGAAACAAGCCCAGGGAAAAATTAGCCACGTGGGAGGAGCTTCAGAAAGTAGCCAGAGAGTAAACATCCATTTCAGGGTTTCTCTGTTTTCTTTTCTTTTTCTTTTTTTTGTTTTCTTATACTTTTTTTTTTTTTTTTTTTTTTTTGGAGCTAGAGGGATACATTACAATTGAAGAAGGAAAAGAAAGAATAGTGAGATCATTTATTTATGAATTTCAGTTATTAAACCTTTTTTGGCTGAACATGAGTATTTCTTGTTGACTCATTTGATGCCCCCTTTCCCCCACAAATATTTATAAATAATAATAAATAAATGAAAAGCATTTTGCTAGTTTCTGTAACATTTGCCTTGTTCGTTCAAGTGTAGGCCTTCCCATGTTTTTACATGCATATGAAGGTAAAATAGGAAGGATGAATTTATGGTTCATTTTTTAACCGACCGACATGAGATTCAAAGGTTTTCACAAATCTTTAAAACGTGACGAAAGTAAAAAGAAAAGAAGATGTTGCATGCAAACCCAATCATTGGTTTTCAACGACGGTAAAAAAAAAACTCACTTAATTCTAATTGTGTTCAAGAATAAGATTTAGGTTTGATCTCTTGTTTTTGTTCAGAATATCAATGAGGCAAAGAAAAAGAAATTAAATTCGTTTCACTTGTTACAAAGCATTTTGAAACTGATTCCTGAATATTTAGAAAATGAAAGCACCTGATACTGCTTTTCCTTATAGCTTTCTCTCACAGCAATTTTTAGTAATAAGTAATTTTCTCATAGTTTACCAAACGAGCTATGCTTCTCAAAATTTTTAAAAAATCACTTATCACCCAAAAATAAGCAATGCCGCTGTCAGTTTGGCATTGCTGTGCTGTGAAAATAATCGCTGTCAGATTTGCTGTGAGAGAAATCAGCTGTGAGAGAAAGCAGTTTGGCGTTTGGTAAAATTTTTGTTAAAAGTGTTGTTGGTATTGATTTTATGCATAATTAGAAAATGATTGCCGCATAATCATTAAACCCAGCGCCTTTTCGAAACTGATTCCTGCATAATCAGAAAATGAAAGCACCTCATTAGCTGCTTTCCTTTATAGCTTTCTCTCACAGCAATTTTTAACAATAAGTGATTTTCTCATAGTTTACCAAACGGATTGGGCTTTTCAAAATTTTTAAAAAATCACTTATTACCCAAAATAAGCAATACCAAACGGGCACTAAAAAGCCTCCAAAAAATAAAGTTAAAAACCCTAACTCTGTTTTCAAAACACAAACTGAAAAGAAAAAAAAGAGTAAAACTCCGTGTTCCCCCGCACGAAGAACCCTTCGCTCGCCCTTGCTCGTGGTATCTCAGTCAGCCAGCCTTATCGTCTTAAAAGAGAAACATCATAGAAGTTATGATGCATTGGGGTTTCCTTGCTCTGAAGGTTTATTGCAGAAACTGTGCTCTTTGATGAACTGGGTGCTGAGCTTCTCTCTACCCAAAACCAGTCATCTAATTTGCCGCGGCCTTCACTTGGGTAAGCAATTCTCAAGCCCAAGTTCTGAGGGCATTATTTTTAGAGCAATTTGTGTTAATCTCAAACAGAGGAGATGGAAGTTTCTAGAGCAGATATCACCCACTCTTACCAATTCCTTAGTAAGTCGTGTTGTTCTCGAGTTTCGAAACTCCCCACAGTTGGGTTTAGAATTTTACAATTGGGTTCGAGAGAACAAGAGCTTTCCTCACTGTTTAGAATGTTCTTGTACTGTAATTCATGTGTTGGTCCATTGTAGGAGATTTGATGATGCCTTGTCTCTTATGGAGAATCTAATGAGTGCAGATGGTCTGCTCCCATTGGTTGTTTTGGAAGGGTTGGTTAGTAGCTATGATGAAGCTTGTGGTTGTTCAAGCCCTGCAGTGTTTGATGCACTTGTGAGGGCTTGTACTCGATTCGGGCAGACCGAAGGTGCTTATGAGGTAATTAAGAAGCTGAGGATGGATGGTTATTGGGTTACGGTTCACGCTTGGAATAACTTTCTTAATCATGTACTGAAGTTGAATGAAATTGCTAGGTTTTGGAAGCTATATAAAGAAATGGTTTCATATGGGTATGTTGAAAATGTCAATACCTTCAATTTGGTTATTTATGCTCTCTGTAAGGAATGCAAATTACTAGAAGCAATGTCGGAATATTATCGGATGTTGAAGAGTGGAATTTGGCCTAGTGTTGTTACTTTTAACATGATTATAGATGGAGCGTGCAAGATGGGTGATATGGAACTTGCCTTGAAGCTTTTGAGGAAGATGGGAGTAATGTCGGGGGAGTGTGTTACGCCCAATTTAGTTTCGTACAATTGTATCATTAATGGGTTTTGCAAAATTGGTAGTTTATCTTTTGCAGAGGAAATCCAAGCTGAAATGACCCAGGCAGGTGTTGAGTCCAATTTGAGGACTTATGCAACTCTAGTAGATGGGTATGCAAGAGGAGGGAGTTTGGAGGTGGCACTTAGATTGTGTGATGAAATGGTGGAAAGGGGTCTGACCCCTAACTCTGTTGTTTACAATTCAATTATCCATTGGCTTTGCAAAGAAGGAGATGTTGAGGAAGCATGTTTGTTGTTTTCCGACTTGATTGACAGGAATTTATGCCCTGATCAATTTACCTACTCAATCCTCATTAACGGGCTCTGCCGAAATGGGCTTGTGACTGAAGCACTAAGATTCCATAACCAAATTGTTGAGAAAAGCCTTGTCAAGGATGTTTTTTCTCATAATATCCTCATCGATTATATGTGCAAAAACAAAAACTTGATAGGAGCCATGCAATTGTTGGGCAGTATGTTTGTTCGTGGTCTACTTCCTGACACTGTCACCTATGGAACCTTGATTGATTGGTACTGCAAAGAAGGAAACATAGGAAGTGCAGTTCAAATTTATGACAAACTGATAGATGTGGAGAAAAAACCTAATTTGGTGATATACAATTCTGTCGTAAATGGGTTATGCAAAGAGGCATCAGTGGATATTGCAAGAAATTTGATGGATGCATTACAGAGGATAGATTTTCTTGACATTATAACCTATAACACATTGATTCATGCATATTTAATCTGTGGGAAGATTGATGAGGCATTTTTTTTGTTTCGGGAAATGGAAGAGGTTGGGATTTCATTCAATAGAGTCACTTACAATATATTGATCAATTTTTTGTGCAAGTTTGGGTGTTCTCAACAAGCAAAGGAACTTATGAAGGTAATGGTTTCTAGGGGTATGGTTCCTGATTTTATAACATACACCACACTTATTACCAATTTCAGTAAGAATTGCAGCCCAGAAGAAGTCATTGAATTACATGACTACATGGTGATTAAGGGAGTAATTCCTGACAGACAAACGTACAAACATGTTGTCTGTCCATTTCTTCTAGAAGAAAATGAAAATGCAAAGATTAGCACACAGAATTGAGTTTCGACAGTTCAACAATGTGTATATTTGTCCTCCATCGTCCACTATAGCATGTGTTTTCAGCCAGTCGGTCCATAGAGAACGTCTGGGCTTTCCAAAGTAACAAGAATCACGCATTTATTCAACATTGTTTATATCGGGCGTGTAAGTTCTCTTTTTCTAGTATACTAATTTTTTATGCTACTCTAGCCTACAGACTACATCAATATAGATAACATATTGTAACCCTTGGCATATCAAGCCATACACATAAATTGTTTGTTCAAAATTGTATGCAATACTGTTTCATCCTTTGGTTGATATTCCGGAGCTACTTACAATTGGAGGAGACCCTCCCTGCCTGATCTTGATGATGATGCCAATATTACTTGCTTAAGGTCTTCAGATATACTTGCAACCTGCCATGTTGATTAGTGAAGTGAGCAAAGCGGGCAATCACCCTAATCAAATCCGATAATCGGTTTTAATTATGATAGTTATTGGTTCCAAGATGCTACATGTGCCACTACTGATGGACATGAATACACCTTATTAACCAGCACCTTTCCATCTAAGTAATGTAAAAGACCACTTACAGTTTCTTCGGCACAATAGAGGTTTGTAGCAATGATCCCAGTTGGTCCTCTCTTCAACCATCCACATACATACAAACCCTTCTCGAGCAGCATAGGATCTCCAGATGTATCACTTAGAACTCGCCCTCTAACATTTGGAACCACGCCTGCAAAGAAGATCACCATTATAATCCTTGCTTTGTCTCTTGTGATCGATATAGAACCACTTCTCGCAAGAAGCTTATTTAGTAATTTTCCAGAAATAGGAAACATTTTGTCACAAATCAAAACTTCTATGGAACCAGCTCAATGAGACCTTCTAAAGATTGAACCAACTAAAGTTCCAAATCAGTTTGAAGTTTGCATTAGCATATCTGAGTGAATGATCTTCTCCATATTTTGTACAATCTCATCAACTTTGATGCTTAAACATAAAGTTTTGAGGGAAACTTAAGATCCAGATAGAATAATATGCCTCACTTCATATAACAGCATCAACATACCTTTCTGATGATCGAAGGGTAATCCATTAACTGGTACTGATTTGTAACCGATGCTCTTAAGTACAATCCTGTAGAAGAAAGAAAGCATATTGCCACTGTTGTCAGTACCTCATATATATATATATATATATCTCTCTCTCTCTCTCTCTCACCCACCGTTACTTTATCACAAGCAACTACACACACATTGCATGTGTATGCCTCTAGTATGAAATAGCAACAGCTGAATTTCAGAAGAAAGTACCCGCATCCAAGATCTTCAAACTGTCCAGTACCTGCAGCCATTCGTTCTCCTGGTCTATCACCTAGAAAGTGAAGTTGAAAGAAGCAATTTAGTCACTGTCACTTGGATGACCCAAAAAATAGAATCATTTACTTGTGTTATTGACAGCTTCCATAATTATTTGGAACTTGATGTTTGACCTCTTCCATTTTACCATAATTAGTTTTGTCTTTGATGATGATGTATGGTACAATCATTCAGTAATGTGTTCACATGTGATATGGCCTCACTTCATTGGAAAATACATAAAAACTTTTACTAGAAATTATATGGAGTATAAATTACCTATGAGTTTTGTCTTCTCGAGTCTGACCCCAGAAACATGGCCACTTCTCTCATTAGACTCTAGAAACTTATCTGGTTTCCGAAAGAAAACAAAGTGCAATTCACGTGGATCTGAACAGGGGTGTGAAGCCCTGGTCGTGGCTGCCTTATAGATCAACTCATAAACCCTTTTTCGAATTCGATTATTCCTCATCTCTTCCTTACCAAAAGACAGCAACAAGGTACATGAAAATTACTAACAGTAAAGGGACTTAATAGACCACCAATAACAGCTTAGATTGCTTCAAAACATCAATTTCTATATTTAGCTATAACAGTAACCTTGAGAGAGACGGGGATAAGATCAATTTAGATACCTCATCTTCTGGGGTTGTGAGTAGATCAGCTTCCTTGATGTGAACATGCAGATCTTTGATACCTTAGAAACAAAGACAACAACTTCATTCAATTCCGCATATAAAAAACCTCTACAAACAAGATGACTGAGTAAAATTATAAGTGCGAATATGATGACACCATTACACCAATGACCTATGACAAAAATAGACAAACAAAATCTGATTGCAGATAATTAGAAACTACAAATACTTAGTCTTTTTTGGAAGCTACTTATAATTATTACAGAAATAATCTTATATCTATTCCCATAAAACAAGGAGGTCAACACTTGGAAATTCATAAGTGATTTATAAATATCATACCATATGCAATACCAAGGACATTTTTCAAGTAAGACCAAGAAGGCCCATTGTCCTCTAGTCCAATCCCGCTGTAACATTGCAATTATATTGCAATGTCACCACCACACAATCCAAAAGTAAGTGTAATTTGAACTTTAAAATCCCCAGAAGTTGCAGGCTCTTGTAAAAAAGGTCAAACGGACTAAATGTACTCCTAAAGTAATTACTTCTCAGCATAGCATCCAAACAAATCATTTTAGAAAAGAAAATATAAATCATATCGTTCACTTAGAATTAGAATGAATGTGATATTAAAAATCACCACTAATTTCACGCAGCTCTTTAGCAGTGCAAGCTGCTTGGGCTGGTCCCCGCCTCCCAACCAAATACACTTTCCTGAAATGACACTGACATCATTAAACATGAAACCCAGATAAAGTAGCAATTATAGTGTCTGGTTATTCTCAAGTATGGGATAGCAAACCTTATAGAGCTGTCCTCAAGAGCTGCCAAAGCATGGCTCGCAATATCAGTTGTAGCCAACTCTGTTGTTGGTCGTAAAAGAATGCGTGCAACATCAAGAGCTACATTGCCCTGAAGCCAAAAGGAGCTGTTTGGTAGGGATAAAACTCCTATGTATTAATAAAAGTCTATTTGTTTGTGTTGTGACAAGGATCGTGAAGTACATTTATTAACTGTAACTTAAGAGAAGGTTAATCCTATTTATTAACTTGATGAAGTATGAAGATACCTGACCAAGAACTACAGCTGTATCAGAGCTCTTCAAGTCGGGGTTTAGGTATCTGCAATTTGGGTGCCCATTATACCACCAAACAAATTCTCTCGCTGCATAGACGCCACTCAAATCCTAGAAAGAGTTATAAACCAATTATTTCAACCAAAAAATAATTGTATAAAAAACATTAGTTGCAATTCTATCCATTCTATTGATCAAAGAGCACCATAATATTAAAGAAACAAAACCAAAACAAGCAAAACATACTTCTCCGGGGATACCAAGAACTCTATCACTTTCAGCACCATAGGCAAGCACAACCTGCGTATTGCACATAATGTTGGTCAAACAAATAAGCATACCAAGAATGACATTGCCAATGCCGGCATTATTTACACATATTGAGTCAGAACCCCACCACGTCGTACAACTCACGAAGCTCAGGGAGAGTTACAGAGGAACCAAGAGTTACATTTCCAAAGAATGTGCAGCGTTCATGTTGCGCAACCCGCGTAAACTGGTTGACCACAATCTGTTGCAAGTTTTCTAATAAAATAAGCTCAAATAAGAAATTTATTCCTCGCCACACCAAAAGAATCCAACAAAATAAACTGATAAAATTCACAGGATGCTCTTTATAAGAGGAAGTAAACTAGATTTTTGATAATGTGTGAGTTCACCAACTTCAATTTTCTTGAACTATTTTACGAAAAAAGAAAGAACTGAGACTAAGAATAACAATATGGTCACCTTGGTTTCAGGATGATCAGGTGCTACGCCGGAGCGGACTAACCCGAAAGGCGTTGGCAAACGATCAATGATATCTACCTGTGCTTCCTGATGCGCCTTCAGCATCTATTTCAGCTCAATTCATACCAATCATATCAAATTTCAATGCATTATTAAAATTAATTTAACAACAAAAAACATACACAAATAGAAAGATTTTACCTTCTCAGCAGTGTAGAAGCCAGCAGGTCCACTTCCGACGACACAGACGCGCAGAGGGTGAGAAGCAACGGTCGAGAAGGTTCTAGCGAACCACGTCCCGCCTTGAAAAATCGCCATTTTCATTGAATTGAAAAAATGAATCTGATAAAGTCAGTGAGCTTGTAAGTGTGCCTGAAGAATTTGATCCTCTGGCTACGCCGTCGAGGAGGCGCCGACGGGGTAGCGAGCGTGTGGATGGGCAGAAGTGGTGCGGCGGGGATGTGATCTGCAACTTGATTTTCGTTGCCGCTGCAAAAGTGGCATGTGCATCTCACGTGAGTCAGATTGTTGAGAATTATGGACGAAATGAAAGTCAAGACAGGTAGGTGGATATCCGGGTCAGCTTTAAAACCCGGCCCATACTACATGTTAAGGCCTATTGGACACGTTGAGATGTTGGGTTAAGCTGACTCGATTGATAACCTTTTCTTTTGACTAGAGGTGAAGCTCGCCTGTGTTAGTTAAGCCCATGATTTTAAATGGTCTAATATAAGCCCATGTTTGATTGAAGACATGATTAGTGCTAAATAGCTCAATCCTGTCCTAGTCAACATGCCCTTAATCTTTAAAATCTTGAGAAATAGAATGAATGAAGAGTAGAAGAAAAGAAAAGGGAAAAAAATATATTTTTTTTGTTGTTGGAACAAATAGATGCTTAAGAATTAAGATGTTTGCTAAATATCACACACCAAACACATTCACACACTAAAATACTTTTACGAAAATGCTAGGCATACCATATTTTTATACCACATTATGTACCACTTCTTTAACATAGGTGGGCGCCAATATATTGATGGACGTCATCTTTATTAGAAAAGTGATACACAATGTGATATGCCTAACATTACCAATATTTTTATTGTAATGCAAAGGCTTTGCTTTTACCTACTTTTTAAGAGCATTAATGATTAACCACATAAATTACTATCCAAAATCCATAATTATGTGTTGACCCCAGCACTTATCCACAAGACAATTGTGTTGACCAGAGTCAACATTTGTCAACCGAACCAAAATGTCTTCCGTATAAAATTTAAAGAAAGAGAAAAAAAAGAGAGGACATATATGATGTCATAGTTGACGTGTAGGTGACGTCATAAAAATGGTAAAATATGAAACTTATGAAACCGAGTTTCGTTTTAAAAATAAAAAAGAGGAAGGCATAATTACGGTGTGGGTCCCAGGTTATCATTTCATGGGCAGAAATTACCAAAAAAAAACATTAAAAACAAGGAAGAGAGAAGTTGTTAAGAGCAAGTCCAGCCATAGAGCCCAGCCCGAGGCCAGGCCAGGCCAGACAAAAAAACGAGCTCCAGCATTGCGCCCAGGCCCGGGTTTGGTGTGGGACCCACCAACTCGGGCCAGCCCGAAGGCGAAACCCGCCAACGGTAAAAAAATTTGAACTGGCGCGCACTGACATCAGCGCGACGCCAGTGCCAACGGTAGGCTGCCACGTGTCGCGCTCGCTGCCTTCCGATTTGTTTCTCCTTTCTAATCCAACGGCTGAGGCTTTTTTGGGTGAAAAAAATATGAAAAAAATCGTAAAAAATTCTAAAAAATTCTAAAAAATTCTGATATTTTTTTTCTATAAATACCTATCAATACCCTTCACTTTCAACACCAATACTCTTACATTTCATTATACTTCTACTATAATTCACTCTTTTTACACAACATTTTCCTCTTTTTCATCTATCATTTTGATTTCATATTTTTATGGCTTCTTCTATCGAAACCGGAGGGGCTTTGAGCACCATGGAAGATGTTTCCTTGTGTGAGGTTTGGCTCCAAATTTGTCATTGTCCCGTGTCCGGCAATGAGATGAAATTTTTTCATATGTGGAAAAAAAATTCATGTCGAGTTTTGTGAAAAAATTCCGGGGACTACTCGTACGGAGATGGCATTATCCAGTAGGTGGAAAATTCTCAATAAAGAGTTGGGAAAATGGAGAAATGCCCTAGCAAAAGCGATGGACAACTATAGAAGTGGGCAAAATCGTACTAACGAGGTAAGTATTTTATAATTTTTTTTTATTAAGTTTAATCTCCTAATATATATATTTTGTTAATATTGCTTGCATTTTCAATATTTTGTACATATTGCTTGCATTTTCAATATGTTGTTAATATTTTTTGCATTTTCAATATTTTGTTAATATTTCTTGCATTTTCAATATTTTGTTCATATTGCTTGCATTTTCAATATTTTGTTCATATTGCTTGCATTTTCAATATGTTGTTAATATTTTTTGCATTTTTAATATTTTGTTAATATTGCTTGCATTTTTCAATATGTTGTTAATATCCAATATATTTTAAATATTGATTGCATTTCCATTTTTTTGTTAAATAGATGATTCAAGCACAAATGTGGTTCGGTGCAACCGGGGGTGGCAAAAAAAGTTTCACCCATCATGAATGTTGGGAGGTGGTGAAATATTGCAAACGCTTCGTTATTATTCAGACGGGTCCGGAGGTTGTGTTAAACGAGACGCCACTCCGTGATTCAATGACATCGGATTCACCTCTCGATTCTCCTATGAGTCAAGACTCACCCATCGAAAAGGAGCCGAGGCCCATTGGCCGAAAGGCAGCGAAGGCAAAGAAGAAGGGTAATTCAAGCAATCAAAATTCACAATTTTTGGAGGAAATTGCAAGGCAAAACGGCATAAGAATAGAAATGGAGCAAAAACGCCAAGAGCACGAGTTGGCCCTTGATGCTGAGTTTGCACGAGAAAGGGAGTATTTGCGCAAAAAAGATATGGACAAGACAGATCGGGAAACCATGGCGATGGATACAAGTCATATGTCCCTTGAAACAAAACAATTTTGGAAGCTAGAACGAAGGGATGTTATGAGAAGAAGACTTTTCCGGGATGATGGGCCTAGCAACACGGATTGGTTAAATGATGGAAACCATTAAATTAGTTAGCATATCTTTTATGTATTTGTATTTTAGTTGTTTTCTATTAAAGTTGTTGTAATTCATGTATTTTATTTTAGTAGTAATTCATAATGACTTGTATTACATTTCATTATTTAATAAACAAAGCATTCAATAAATTACCTTTTTATTCAACATATTCCATACTTCAAACAAAACATAATAAAAATAAAATAAAAGTACAAACAAGGCACAATAATAAAAATAAAAGTACAAACAAGGCACAATAAAAATAAAAACACAACCAAACCATACTAAATAAAACATAAGCAAAGCATCTATTCTCCATCATTAATCTTCATTGCCTTTCACCGCCCATAGATGCTCCATCAAGTGAAATTGACGCATTTCATGAATATACGAAGATTGCATCTCTGTATATCGATCTATCATTCGGGTCATCAAATGACCATCCCTCACCAACGTTCCGGCTCAAACGGTTCTCCATTTGGCCCCATGGGCCTTTCATAAATCCGTGTCAAAGCCGTGTTCATTGGATCCGGTTCGTAGACCTCTAAAGCATCATAATAGTACTCATCCTCCACAATCATATTATGGAGGATGATGCAAGTCATCATAATGCTTCTGAGGATCTCCTCATCAAACATGCGGGCCGCACCTCGAATAATCAACCACCGAGCTTGAAGGATGCCAAAACACCTTTCGACATCTTTCCTGTATCCCTCTTGATATGTAGCAAATAATTTTTGCTTCTGGGATCGGGGATTTGGAATGGATTTGACAAAAGTCGTCCCCCTCGGGTAGATTCCATCAGCTAGGTAGTATCCCGTCTGGTATACTGTATTGTTGACTTCATAGGTGACATTGGGGCCCTGGCCTCTCAATACATCGTTGAAGACGGGGGATTGACCCAGCACGTTGAGGTCATTTTATGATCCTGCAACTCCGAAGAAGGCATGCCAAACCCATGTGTCGAAACCAGCAACTGCTTCAAGGATGATACTTTTTTGGCCTTTTCGATTTCCATAATCACCTTGCCAGGCAGTTGGGCAATTCTTCCATTGCCAATGCATGCAGTCGATGCTACCAATCATTCCAGGGAATCCTCGAGCTTCGGCTTTTTGCAGAAGCCGTTGGAGGTCCCTAGGAGTAGGTCTACGCAGGTAGTCCCTAGTGTACAGAGTTTCAACAGCTTGACAAAATCTTACCAAAGCCTCCAACGTAATGGACTTCCCCATCCGGGCAATCTCATCCACCTAATCAGCAGATGCTCCATACGCCAACATTCGTATAACAGCTGTAAGCTTTTGCTCCGGAAGAAGCCCCAAAACCCCAGCAGCATCACACTTTTGAACAAAGTATGCATCATAATTGCAAATATCATGCATGACTTTATTGAACAAATGAGGTTGCATTCTAAATCGCTTTCGAAAATCAACATCAGAGTACAAAGAAGTTGGGATAAAATAATCTTCCAAAAGATTCTTACCCCTAGAATGCCTATGTCTTTCCACATTCCAGCGGCGGCCGGCTTGTGAACTATGGCGGCGACCTTGGTTCTCTTCTTCTTCCAAAGCCACTGCTATGAGAACTTGCTCATCGACTTGTCTCTGCAACTCATTGACTTCATCTGCTCTACGGTTTCTCTCTCTTCTTTCTCTCTCTTGCCTCTCCAAACATCTCCTAAATTCTTCCATTCAGAATGAATGAAGTATGAATTATAAACTCTCACAAATGAAAATATAGAAAGATGTGGTGTGAGAGGTATGAGCTGAGACTCTGGTTTTATAGAAAATTTTGGCAAGATAGACATGCCACATGGCTTGATTTTATTGGATGAAAATCTTATCTGAAATTTGAAATTCATCCGAAATTTGAACCCTAATTTGTATGAAATTCAAATTTTGAAATTCATCCGAAATTTGAACCCAAATTTATCTGAAATTTGAACCCAAATTTATCTGAATTTTGAATTTTGAAATTCATCCGAAATTTGAACCCAAATTTATCTGAAATTTGAACCCAAATTTATCTGAAATTTGAACCCAAATTTATCTGAAATTTGAATTTTGAAATTCATCCGAAATTTGAACCCAAAAATTTATCTGAAATTTGAACTTTGAAATTAATCCGAAATTTGAATCCAAATATCTTATCCGAAAATTTTATCTGATTATGAATAGTCTTGACACGTAGGAATCTGAAAATCTTATCTGAAAATATTACCCAAATTAATTATTTTCATTAAAAAATAGGAGGAAAAAACAAAAAAATGAATAGTAATTGCCATGGCTAAGGGCAACGGGTGGAGACACAATTTACTATTTGCAAGGGCAAGCACTATTCACGTGAATAGTGCTTGCCCTAGCTCCACCCTTGCCATGGCTAAGAGCATTTCCAGCAGTTAAGGTTGGACTCGGGCTGGGGGGGTTTGGGCAAAAAAATGGTTTCCAGCAACAAAATCCAGCCCGGGCAAATGGTGGGACCCAGCAGACTGGGCTGGCCCGAGGGCAAGACTGGCCCGAGTGCTGGCCCGAGGGCAAGACTGGCCCGAGTGCTGGCCCGAGGGCAAGGCAGATTTTTTTTTTTCTCTATACCTTATTTCTATTTTCAACATCTAAGTAAATGTCTTTGTCCTTTTACTTTAATTTATTTTTATATTACTCCATTTACTTAAGTTTACAATGTAAATAAGGAAGTACCCCCTATTTGGATTCAAATAAAAATACTAGAAAATCAAATTCCCATCAAATCAAAATATGAAAAAATCGGTTTTAGTGCAAAATACGATTTAAGCTAAAAATGATGGCTCATTAAATCAATATATACTTCATATTAAAATTTCATAAAATCAAGTTTTCTTATTTGATGTGTAAGGAATAAAAGCCGCCAAAAATTATCTTGAGAAAATGATTATTCCAAAAAATCATTTTTCATACTTAGTCAATATTGCACATCTGCTACAAAAATTCTGGGTTCGCCAATGTCTATAAATACCAACCAATACTCTTCACTTTTAACACCAAATCCCCATATTTTTTTTTTCCTATAAATACCAACCAATACAACTAATAAAATAAAATCTTATCCGAAAATATTATCCAATATGAATAGTATTGACACGTAGAAACCAAAAAATCTTATCCAAAAATATTATCCAAATTAATTGTTTAAGTAAAAAAAGTTGTGAAAAAAACAAAAAAATGAATAGTATTTGCCATGGCAAGCCCCAACTGCTGGAAACACATTTTGATAGAGGGGGCTAGGGCAGCCACTATTCACGTGAATAGTGTCTGCCCTAGGGCTAATCTTGCCATGGCAAGAGGCAACTGGTGGAAATGCTCTAAGGGCAAACGGGTGGAGTTGCTCTAAAGGTCGGCATCCAGAGGCAGTTTTTGCTTTTTATGCGAAGGGGGGCAAATGGCTGGTAGTGGGCCTTCGATTGGGTCCACCTCACTAGGGACAACATGGTCCATTACCTTTAAGTCCCTTTCACACCGAGAAAGCCCAATGAGAAAGAATTCTGTTCGTATAGAACTCATACGGACGGTCGCGCAAATTCGGGCCCACAAACGCCTCCTTAAAGTCTCTTATATATATATATTTTGTAATTCTCAAAAACTACATCAATTTGATTATTTTTTTCCTTTTTTGTTGGCTTAACCTGATTTGAACTTTAATTTGACTTCTTTGTTTTTATATGGAGGATGCCTAAACTACCATTTCATTGAACAATTGAATTAGAGATTTTAATCGCAATGATCGTTGAACTTATACTGAGTTTCATTTTGGTCATCAATCCCATTTTTTAGTCATTTTAGTTATCCAATTCAATCGCATGTATTATAATTTAGTCATTTCATAACATTTTTTGTTTGTTTTTAAAGAATAATTGTGTCTAAATTGACAATTTTACATTTCTAATTGACATAATTTTATGAAAATACTAAATCGAATAATGTCGTGCGAGAATTAAAGGATAAAATAAAACTTGGCACGGTTACAAATTTTCGCATACGTCGAATTCTCACACAAAATGTTCCCCCATTCTTACCTTTTCTGTTGATAAATTTTTACCTTTCCCTGGATAAATCCAGTCCACCCCAACCCATACTCCCAGTTCCCATTGGAACAAAAAGAAGTCCTAGTTGCCATGTGATTGGGTGGTCGCACGTGAAAGAGCTCAAAATTATTTATTTTGGGACAAAGAAAGAGCTCACGAATCATCATAAACTTTTTAATTTATTATGTTTTACTATTGTTTGTTTTTTGAATACCCACACTTTACACGTGTGGCAGCACGGTGGATCTGGATCCTATCCTAGCCTAGCGAGGGATGATTGAGTTGTGGAATTTCTTGTGGCCTTCAATGTCACGCCCATATGCTCGTGCTCTGCTGAAAATCCACAACACTATAGCCTCCACTACAAAGATTGTCAAATTCAGCTGGACAAATGCTCAAAGAGTTCCCATTTTTAAGGAAAAGTAAGACAATAGTGAATCCCAACACGAATGTGTCGCATACTATTCATATTTCTATAATTATACGTTTCGATGCGATCACATTACGAATAGTGTGTAAGATATCTTCTTAAATTGCACCGAGACCTATCAAATGAACCCTACATTTGAAGTTCCTTTCACACTCTTTAGGGCTTTCAGGCTTTTGTAGCAAATACAAAAATGTTGTATCTGGAAATATCACCCACTTTCCAGTTTATCCTCTTGATTTGCCAAGTGATTTTGATGTGGGATGGCAATTGTGACATTGACAAACCACCAACATAAATTGAATTATTTTGCTGGTACATGAAGTGAGATTCAGGGCTTCTGGCTCTCCCCCCGACTCCAATAATTCTTGACATATATGTATGGGGACCCAATCTTATGGATCCATTATCATCTTTGTTTCAACTTCAAAATATGAGAATCAATTCAAACATTGTAGAATTTTGATACTGATTATACAAACTTTCATTTTCTTTTTACTCGGTTTGGTTTGATTTGGTTTTTTGCTGCAGGTAGGCATGTGACATGTCAGTGTGCTTTAGAGTTCATGCCAATCACATTGCTAGCAGATTCTGGTGTAAGTGGAATTCTCTCACCAAATGATTTCTGACAGATAAAAAATATGTTTGTCTTCTACTTGCAACTCTTCCTCCACAAATCTGAATATAAAAATTGGTGAAGTTCATCAGCTAAGAACAGAGCTAATTTGGGAAGAAAAAATGAGGAAAAAGGAAAACTAACTAATGTGACTTGTGATTGACTTGAAAGACAAAAAACATCATAATTCACGTTGAGACTTAATTCAAGGTATAATAATACAAGATTACAAATAGCTTTTTGAGATCATGATAATCTTATATTATTATTAACTCTATTGGGGGTGGTGGGCTCCACTCCCCTTCTGATCAAGTGTGTCTGATGTGGTATTATAATTCATAGATAGCTATGATGATGGATTTGCCCATTTAGGACTAGAAGAAAAGCTATTTATTCCTTTTGATGTTATATCAAATCCAGCATGGGGTCAGGTCAGGCTGGGTGCTATTTTGAAGATTCATGCTGTCTCCTAACCCTTACCAGAAAGTCTTTGCTCTGATTATGACAACCATTTGGCATGTTGGAGTTAGGCATTTTTGCTTCTTTTTTTAAAGGCCTTGTTTGCTTTCAGTAATTTAGTCTCTTATTCATTAAGGGTAGTTATCTATGCATTTGAGATTCTCGGTTCAATCCCCCTTTTTTCAGTGTCGCATATGGTTTATGTAAATTGCCCGCAGGGAGGGAGGGCCTTAGCATAGCTTATCATGTTGTTTACCTCATGGGATCACTGTGGCAAAGGTACCACCAAAGATTAGATTATATGGGATTGATATAGTTTACCACTTGAGCTTGGCCTAAACAACTAAAAGCCTTTTTTTTCACTTTAAAAAAAAAAAAAAAAAAAAAAAAAAAAAAACTTAAAAGAAAGAAAGTGGGTTGCTTTGGCTGCTTGCTTGGACACCACAACCTGCTGCTCCTTCTTTTTTTTTTTCCTCCCCAAACGCTGCTCCATAACACCACACTACTACTGATGCCGCTGCCTTTGGAGGCCCACCAACAAGAGGCAGCAGTTTGGTACTTGAGGCCCACCTACCTTTTGTGGGCCCTCTTTGGAGATTCTTTTCTTCATGTTCATCATTTGAAAAGAAAAGAAAAGAAAATGTGAAATTACAACAAGGATACTATTTGCTTCTTTATCGGAGATACTCATTTTTTTTATCACCTAGAAAATTTGACACATAAGTAAAAATAGTTCATCAAAAATACACACAAAAAAAAATTTATGCACACATATCACACTGTTATTGGCAAAAATATAAGAACTCATACTTATTTGATAAGTATGAAAGTATTTTCCTTACAATAATAAGTCATGCTTCTTCTAAATTTTATTTTTAATGCTACATCGGTGTACATGTAGGAACCGAAATACATAGCTCCTTTATTCTAGACAAATCATCGTCGATACGTGTACAAATTTTTTTCTTTATTTATTTATTTATAATAATAAGATAATTTTGTATGTGTTAAATTGTGATTTAAGGAGGAATGATCCATTTAGTAATGCAAAAATTGTTATGTAGGATTTTTTTTTTCTTTTATGTCGGTAGATGCAAAAGCGTAGAGGATAATTGTTTAGAATAGAGCCAAAATTGTCTTTCATAGATTTTATCTCAAAGAATAGTGAAGAATAATTTTCAGGTTGCATTATGGTGTTCAATTCTTCATTTGACAAGTGCTTAACAGGACACATCGTCATCTACACCATGTAGAGCATCAAAAATAGAATTATCAGAATTGTTGACAAAATTCCACATTTGGGGGTGAAGAAGTTCAACAAAATATGCTTCAACATTTTATTTGATAAAAGAGTATAGTATTGTATTTATAAGATAAATAAAAATAATTATAAAGCAACTAAGGTGCTGAATATGGATATAACTTCTCTAGTGACAAAACGCAACAATAAGTTGAATTGATTTTGAGAGAATACTGACAACCCAAAAAATGATTAAAATTCCCGAGTCATCAACCATCCTCTCAGGAATTATTAGACTAAAACAACTAAAAAACTTCTAAAGAGTTCATGAGAATTATTAGACTAAAAGAAATTAAAAAATAAGACCACTGCTCCACATCCTATTGGGCAATCCGAAGAGAGCAACAACGTCATATCGGCTAAATTCGTAGTGCTGCACTGACTAAACCCAAACTCAACGCAATCTGACATCATCCCCGCTTTGTAGCTCCAAATTTATATCCGATGCCGAAAATTAGAGCCAAATCCTTGCATGCATGGGCCAAAAAGACGATAACTATATTATATGACAATGTTTCACGACGACTGCTTCTACATCGTAAAACAAAACAAAAAAATAAAAAACAAAGAATCCAGAGAGAAAAGAAAGGAAATGAGAGAAAAGAGAATGAAATGAGAAGAAGTGAGAGAATAGGAAGGGTGGGGGGTCGGCCTCTAGAGATATTTTTTTAGAGTTTTCTCCTAGAGCAACGATTAGGTTTATCCTCTTTAAGAAATTCCTTTTAAAATCTGCTTCAAGATTTGGATAAGCTTGGATTTGGATACAAATAAGTTTCAATTTTTACTCCATTGTTTTTGCGACCCCACAACATAAAAATTTATTTCTCAAACTGTCACAAAAGAAGGCGAGTGAGAGCTCCTAAGAATAATAATATTATGGATTATGACATTAATAATTGGTGAGCCGGCTGCTCATTGCAACGGGTTACCGGGTGCTTTATGCAGTGGCAATGTGGCATCCACCACACAACGTAACGCCGTTTGTCCCCCAACAACCCATCCTCCTTTGCAACCGTGCAAACTTTAGTGCGGTCCACCCATTTTGGCCTTTGAATTTGATTGACGGGATGGCCCATATTTGGAAATTAAATTTAAAATATCCAAACTGAAATATTCCAATGTAAAATCAAACGTTACTTTTACACATACCAATTTTATCTCAAATTTTTAAAACAAAGAAAAATAAAAAGAAATGTTTAATTATATTTTAGGTGTCATAATTTCCCTGTTTTGGCTTGGATTGATTGAAGTCTTTTAATTGAATATTTGACGAAATTCGAGGTCATAATATGTAACTACACATGTGAGTATCATTTGGCTCTCAAAATATTTGTAATCAACCTAAAATCTATTAATTTATTATATTTTTCTTAACAATTTTATATTTATAATAATTAATTACTATCAATTTGGTCGCTCAGTAAAAAAGGTTCTTAATTTGCATATAAAAGATTTCAAGTTCAAATCTCAATGACATCTTAGTTGTCTGCATATATATGAGAAACCTCCTCTCTTATAATTTAGATTATCGTTTATACTTTAAAAATATATCTTAAAAAATGTGACATTATTTTATTAGTCCAATTTCTCATTTAGTTAGAATAAACTCTCGATTATTTTCTAACTTAAATAAACAACTCTCACATGTTTTCTTGATGGATTCTTCAAAACGCTTATTTTAATACATTGTGATTTTTCTTTATATCATTTGTTTACATTTGACTAAAAAAAATTCTCGATGACTAAATTGAAGTTTCGTTTAAAATCCAATGATAGAAAAAGTATTTAACCTTATTTTTTAAGTTTGAATTCTTTCGTATATTGTGAGAGAGAGAAAATTAATCAGTTGCTTTTTTGGCTAATGATTGTGCTTTCTTTTGGTTGGCGTTGATTTGTTCCTACCCTCAAAATTTCCAGGAAAATTCAAAAATTCAAGCAGCCAAAGACAGCAAGCTAGCTGGTTCGTACGAACACAGGATCACAGAGACAATTCTCTATCAACCTACACACTCGTTTCAGTTTTCTCAAACTGCCGTTTTTTTCTTTTTCTTTTGTGGGTCTTCGGATTCCGTTGCCGTTTTGAGCCTCTCGATGTCAGCTTTCTCAAAATTCCCTCTCTTTCCCCCGACTTTTCCTTTTCTTTCCGAGCATCCAAACACCAGACCGGCCAAAAACATCTCCCACAGCGATTTCCCTATCCTCCTTGAAAACCCGAACACATTTCTGCGTCCCATCCCTTTCTCTATAAAAAGGCACACGCTCACTGATAAATACCAATTTTCTAATTATTAACTGTTTAAAAATTATTATT
This sequence comes from Prunus dulcis, assembly GCF_902201215.1. Taxonomy (NCBI): domain Eukaryota; kingdom Viridiplantae; phylum Streptophyta; class Magnoliopsida; order Rosales; family Rosaceae; genus Prunus; species Prunus dulcis. The sequence goes on along the minus strand of NC_047656.1, from coordinate 18,897,685 downwards.
GGAATAATATTAAATTAAAATGGAAAAACAATAAAACATAGAAAGTTTGCCGGGAACTTTCTGTGAACTGTCGGAGTGGTTGCCCCCAAAAAGGTTCATAGAAAAAAAAAAAAAAAATTATTTTTATTTTTATTTTTGCTACAAAAGCCAAAAGACAAACGCCAAACTCAAACGGTTCCACTTTTTTTATTTGCAAGCTGTCTATTTAATTTAATTTAATATTCGCACATTTTCCTTGCTTTTTTATATTCATTTTCTGAGTTACAGAGTTTACAGTACAGACTACTGAGTGTACTGAGACTGAGAGGGAGAGAGGGGTGAGAGAGAGAGAGAGAGGGGGGGAGTGTGTGTGTGTATTATATAGAAACAAAACAGAGCAGCAAAAGACCAAAGAAGCTTCTCTTTCATCTTCTTCACCAACACCGTATCCTTTAAATAAATTTAAACCCATATAATCTGAAACAATTTAAGCTCTTGATCTTGATCTTTTTCTTATTTTAAATCCATTTAATGCTTTCTTCTGGGTCTTGGACTCTTGAAGTATTTTCATGTCTATGTCACTGGAGCATGATTACATAGGCTTATCAGAGTCTGCTTCTTCAATGGAAAGCTCTGACAAGTCTGCTGAGAGGGACAGAGGGACTGCTCTGAACCTCAAAGCCACTGAGCTGAGGCTGGGCTTGCCAGGCTCTGAGTCCCCAGAGAGAGATTGTGGTGGGGGGTTGGTGGAGGATAAGACTGGGTACTCGGTATGTGTGGTTAAAGGCTTGGTCTCTGGGGCCAAGAGGGGCTTCTCTGACGCCATTGATGGAGCTTCCGGGAAGTGGATTTTCTCTGGGAGTGGTGGATCTGAGGTTGATATGGGTAAAGGTGGTAACTTGCTCTCTCCCAGAGGTGTTAATGGTGGGAAAGCTCTTGCTGGGTCTGAGTCTGACAACCAACCAACAAGTTTAGCTGTCTCAGCCGTGAAAGATGGTGCACAGCAGTCTCCAAAGCCATTGCATGAGAAGAAGCCCCAGGTTTCTGCTTCTGCAGCAAAGTAATTAGCTTTCTTTCACTTTCCTTTTCCTTTTCCTTTTTTCTTTGCAGAATTGTGTGCGTAGAAAGATGATTATTTTGGTTTACTTCTATTTGTTCCATTCATTAATTTTTTGCTTGGTTCTTAATTTTTGTTCATATTATCTTTTAGTTTGTCTTCTTTTTGTTACTAAAGAAGCCTCCAGTCCAGTGGGTTAATTAGACAAAATTGTGCAGGTCTTCTTTGTCCCTTTACGTTAAATTAAACAATTCTATGTTTTTTCATGCACTTTATTTTGCAGAATGGTTGTTACATCTCTCATATTGCATATATTTCTTTCCAAATGTCCACTTTGTGAGAACAATTTCAATTATTTCCATGTTTGAAAGTACGGCAAAAGATTTTGTGTCAAGGTCTCAGCTCTTCCTCTCCACCCTTTGCTTGCATGTATATTTCCAATTTTGTCTCGAAACAGTTTAAGAATTTTTCAGATGTACAAGCCAGGTGTTAGCTAGGTTTCATTATTTTGAAATTACTACTTTCTGGACATCTCCACACGAAATTGTAACCTGATGTATTTTATACAGCCATAGATGCCATTGGTAAGAAGTTATAATGGCTCTTAGTTAAGATATTCATAGTAAAATCTAATTTGTTTTGTCATGTGTGTGTGACAGGGCACAGGTTGTAGGATGGCCACCAATTCGTTCTTTCAGGAAGAATTCAATGGCTTCCGTTCCTCCAAAAAATGATGATGATGCAGAAGGCAAGATGGGACCAGGGTGTCTTTACGTTAAAGTCAGCATGGATGGTGCACCATACCTGAGGAAAGTCGATCTCAAAACATATGGCAGCTATGTGGAGTTATCTTTGGCGCTGGAAAAGATGTTTAGCTGCTTTACAATTGGTAATTTATCTTTTTAACTCATATTATTTGTTCTAGTTCACCACACCCGCCAATGATTGTCCTCTGTTTCTTTTCCGCTACTGTCAATAGTTTTTTTTGCAATTGGATCATTGTAAAAAAACTAAGTATCAGAGTTCGAGAAAGATTAAAAAATGTTTACCTTAACAAAAAGTTGTTTAATTGGATTCTCAGATCTGGAAATGAATGAAAACAATTGAGGAATGTTTGCATGTGCCTTAGTATAAGTATATTAGGGATTCATGGAAGGAGATGTACGTCTTTCAATTCCAAAAAAAGCTCATGCGTACAAAAACTCAATTGGTTTATCTCACAGGACTCATATTATATGTCTTGTGAGATAAACTCAATTGGCTTATGGTGGATTTATCTACATCCTCTCTGCTGCTTTGCTGCACTCAGGATTGTTGACAATGCTGGCAGCATCATTTGTTTTGAAGAAATTCTTTGTTCCCCTTTTTAATATAAACTTGTTTAGGTCAATGTGGCTCACATGGAGTTTCAAGAGATGGACTGAGCGAGAGCCGGTTAATGGATCTCCTAAATGGTGCTGAATATGTCCTCACCTATGAAGATAAGGATGGAGATTGGATGCTAGTTGGCGATGTTCCGTGGGAGTAAGTGTGACTTGTTGAAATAATATGTACATTATATGTGGTCATTTTTCAAGAGAGATATTAGGTTGTATAGATTCAGTAATACTCGAACTATTCCTTGTTATCCTACTTAAAAATAGATTTTCAAAGGACGTTTTTCCATCTAAGAGAATTCTTATCGTTGCACTTTAGTTTAGTAAACAGCAATAATCAGAATGTGGAGTACAGGCAGTCTGGCATTGCCAAGACCCCTAGGGACGCATGTTAATAGCTTTGTCAGAGGTTCTGTGAAAATCCATACAGGAGTTCTAGATATCCGTTTTGCGAAATCAAAACCAACAGATAATGAGTATTGCGTCTAAGTTTAGTGGCTGTTTGTTCTTGCAGAATGTTCACTGACACATGCAAGAGGATGAGGATCATGAAGAGTTCAGAGGCTATAGGGCTAGGTATCTTCTGTCATGTGACAATCATTTTGTATGTGTATAAATAGGCCTTTGTTTGCTAAATGAAATCCTTAACTAACATCCTTGTGTTTTCCTATCTGTTTGTTATAGCCCCAAGGGCCATGCAGAAGTGCAAAAAGAGTAATTAGAGGCATCATCACCATGAATGGATCAAATACTCTAAGCAAATGATGTTGGAGGCAGCTGTTATGATCAAGGCGAAAGCACCGAATGGTTCGCAAAATTGGGCCCTCGCACTCTGTTCATATCAACTTATGCTTCACATTTAGTGTAACAAAATATGACATTCTAGTAGGAAATATGGTACTGTAAAATGATCTAGTTTAATTAGCTCTCTTCCCCTCTATTGTATTCTGATAGTTGGCTGCTTAAAGCCAATGCATTATGTATCGTAATGTTTTCTTTGCCATGGCAATTCTGTGTGGACCATGATCTCCATAAAAGGAATTAATTGTAGTGTTGAAATAGTAGTGTGGTTTGCTTAGAACTCTACACTGGGTTGATGTGAGAGGTGGAACCAAAAAGACAGAAAAAACACAAGCAAATCTTTGAAATTTTGAAGCCTTTATTGCAAGACCTAAAAAACAAGAAAGGTTGGCTATATAGCTCTTCTTTCTCACAACATAAATTAATAACAACCAAAGATTGAACCGAGGAATGAGACGGGCCTAAAAAAGGTGTTGTTTTAATGGGCCATGTCAAATGATTTTTTTTCATAAATGATGTATTTATTTACTACCCAACAATATTTTACAATTATATTACAAGTATTTATTCACGTTTTTTCACAACAATATTTTTTCATTTTTTTTGAGCAATTAATAAAAAATATTTATTGAGCTAAATAATTACGAAAATTAAATACAAGAATGGAGGGAGTGTAAAACTTGATTAGAATAACTTAAGCAGAAAAAAAAAAAGGGGAAAAACTTAATAATTTTCTTGGAAAATCTTTAGAAATTAGGGTTTATAGGAAGACAGAGAAAGAAAAGAGTAGGGGAACGAACTTTTGGAAGGTGAATCTTTGATTCTCCTCTGTGTTTCGTCGAAGGATTCCACAAAGCGAAAGATGAAGCTGAAGCAGTTGGAAGGCCTCCTTGGTGGCCTCCAACAGTTCTCCGACCCAAAGGTCTCTCTCTCTCTCTCTCTCTCTCTCAAACGCGTAAACACAGAGACTGATGGATGAATGGATATTCATTGATGCAGGCGGAGCTGGAGCAATACCCAACTGGACCCCACATTGCTTCTCGCATGCTTTACACTGTATTGCTCTGCTCTCTACTCCCTCATTTTTCTCTAAAAGTTCATATTGTAAATTAACTAGCTCGTTCTTTCTTCTCAAAGTCTTTGCCTTTTGCTTAAATCTACTTGGTCTTCTGCAAAATACTTGACTTTGAGCTTTATTTCTAACACGGGTTTTGATTGATTAGGCGGAGAACTCATTCGGGGATGTGACTGACAAGGTAGTGGCTGATTTTGGGTGTGGTTGTGGTACATTGGGTGTTGCAGCTGCACTCTTGGATGCAGAGTGAGTTACATCTTCCCCTTGCTTTTGTTTCTGTCCCTCGCAAATTTAATTGGTATTTCTCATAATTCAACTTAATAAAATATTGAAGGGCATTTATTACTGCTAAAGTTTATGAGTTTTGTATGAATACTTCTTCATTTTAGTAGTTGGTTAAACATTTTCTTGCTTTGGTCAGACGTGTGATTGGCATTGACATTGATTCTCAATCTCTTGAATTAGCATCACTAAATGCAGAGGAGCTTGAGGTACAGCACTTCTTTGATTTTGACGATAGTAATGTTTATAATTCTCTATGGCTTGCTATGCTTATACTTTCTATTTAGTACTATGGTTCGGGCCAGTAGTTATATATTTGTCTTCCATATAAGTAGGCATTTCAAGGTTGAAAAACACTCCAGCCATTTGCTTACTATACATCCCCTCCTTTCCCGTTACCTTCACTTTTGAATCATTCTGGGTGCTGGTCAACTAATGCATTGTTCTGTTGGTAATCCTGCAGTTGGACATGGATTATATTCAGTGTGACATTAAGAACTTAGGATTGAGAGGTATGAGAACCCCTCTCTTCAGAGGTCTTGTTTATGTGTGTATTAATAGAAACTATTTATGCATACACATAATTTAGTTGATAAATTTGGTTTAATTCTTTTAGCAAGCTCTACAGAAATGGTTTTTCATCCTCTAAAGTGTCTTCATGTTCTGTTTCTGTCCTTTTCTCCTTCAGATGTTTGTATATTTATTTATGATTGCTGTATATCTCAAAGTGGCCATTTGTTATCCTTCGTTTGGAGTTTCATGTTTCAGCTTGATGGCAGATTGTATCCTGACTATGTTTTGTTGAATTTATTGTCTGTTGGAAACGTTGTGTGTTGGCCAGAGATATCATTTAGTTATAGAAATTGGGGAACTTTGTGGTTTCTGTGTTGCATAGGTCGACTTTGTGTTGCTGGAATTATGTATTCCGTCGGCTTCAATAATTAAAATTTGTTGCTTCTCTTACAATTTCTTGTATTTTAGGTTAATTGATTTTAGATGTTTATTTATTATCTAATGTGCTGGACAGCTACTTTATTTGTTGGAGAGTCCCTACATTTCCTTTATAGTTTCTGTTGTCATCTGAGGCTGTGAATAATAGTATACTGTTTATATGTAATTTGATGCTGCAGTGATGATTTAAGATACAAATATGATTCCTAAAAGTACATAATTTCAGCAGGCATATGCTTTCAAATTCTATCTTCACCTAATGGTCTTGATCCTAAATTCAGCTGAATTTGTTGATACTGTTGTAATGAATCCTCCATTTGGAACTCGGAAAAAAGGTGCTGACATGGATTTTCTCTCTGTGGCTTTGAAGGTAAGTGCAGGGACTGATCTCTGGTTAAGTTGAATCTCTTCTATCTCGTTTCTTCGAATATAATTGTTTCCTTATATTATTATTATTTCAGATTGCTTCTCAAGCAGTTTATTCCTTGCACAAGACTTCCACGAGAGATGTAAGTCATTTGCTACAAAAGTTCTTGTTATTTAGAAGGAAACTGGTCAAGGCACATCCACACGCCTTGCTTTGACATGCAATTATAATTTACTTTCTGGTTATTATACCAGTCCTCACCGTTCGTTTAGAGGGTTTTTATTTATTTATAAAACTGATTGTATAATGTGATCACTTCCCTTTTGGTCATTGCAGCATGTGAAAAGGGCAGCCTTGCAGCACTTCAATGCCGGCAGTGCTGAAGTTATATGTGAGGTGGGTAAAGATAGCTTTCTTCAAATCGTCGTTGTGATTCCTATAACATCAGTGCTATTACATATGTTTGATGTGATGAGTGTCAGCATGCTTTAGCTTTAGTTGTTGACATGATATTAAAGTTAATCTTGTTGTCTCCTTTTTCCGTCAGCTTCGATACGATGTACCACAACTGTACAAATTTCACAAGAAAAGGGAGGTGGATATTGCTGTAGACTTGTGGCGATTTGTTCCCAAGAGTATCTAGCTCCACATTAAGCTCATGTTTGGTGTAATTTTTTTTTTTTTTTTTTTTTCTTTTGGCGCAAAGATCATGTATTTGTGTAGTATAGGTGAACAAAAATACATGTAAAAGTCGATGTAGGAATTTGTTCTGCTTTTCATATGAGTTGGATTGAAAATCGATCTGAAATTTTGTTAATTTCTTTTTATCATATAATTATATCCAAAATCTCATTGTTCATAAAATGGGATCAAAATACAAATTTATTATGCGAATGTGAAAGTTCTTTTATTTCTGTTTCTATCTCTAATTTGTGTTCTATTAATTTGCCAAGATAGTTCACGCCAAAACTAATTGTATAAAAACGACGACGTTGGGGCAGCTTTTGGAGGGTCTGAAGGGGTGGGAGTGCCTCAAGTCGAGAGTTTGCGATGATTCCGGATCGGGTGTGGATGCTCCAGCTCTTCGCTGGTGGAGAGAGTCCAGCGAAGGAGTATAGGCTATACTCTTTAAAAGTATAAAATTACTTTCTTTGTTTTTTGGCCAACTTCTTTAATTTAATATATGTAATTAATGTTAATTTTCTTTAATTACTTTAATTAGTATTTTTTTTTATTTTTTTAAGTGAATATTTAAATATTTTATTAATTTCATAAATTACTTAATAAATAGTAATTAATTATTTATACGAAATTAGTTTGAATCCAAGTCTCGAACCAAAAACTCTAGCTTACGAACTTGTTCAAAATATTTCTCAACCATGGAACCTAACCATAAGCCTACTGTGGGGCACTTATGACTCGATTAAGCTTGGATACTCAAGTAACTCCACCTAGGATTTTACAATTAAGATTTCGATCTTAATATATGGTTAGTACGACATAAACGGACCCAACAATATACTACTGAGTGTGCCTTGAGGTAGGCTTTAACAAGTTGCAGTATAGCCGAGCGGCTATACTCTATAATTTTTTTTTTATAAAAAAAAATTATTACTATTTAACAAGTAATATAATTTATGAAGTTATTTGAAATATTTAATACTAATTATTCACTAAAGAAATAATAATTAAAACATAATTACTAATAAAAGTAATTAAATAAGGCTAAGATATTATTTAATTACTAAAATAAAAATATAAAATAAAAATTTATTGACTTAAAGATACAAAGTTTAAATATATATTTTTTAAAACCTCTCCCGACGAATTTCCGTAAGCACAAACATATTCCGGCTAAATTTGACGGAAATCTCTCCCAAAGTGTGTTCGTCGGCACGGTTTAATTTCATCAGGAGACGTCTAATCCGGCAAATATTTGTCGACATAGAATTCTGCAGACGAAATTTCGTTATGACAGGTTTTCTTTGTTTTTTTTTAAAATATTTTAAAATTTATTTGCTATACTCTATAAATAGAAATTTTAAAAGTATAGCCGCACGGCTATACTCTATAAATAGAAATTATAAACATATAGCTGCCCTTTTAAATAGAATATTTTAACAGTATAGCCGCGCGGCTGTACCTTTTTAAATAGAATAGTTTAACAGTATAGCCAGTCGGCTTTACTATTTAAATATAATATTTTAAGAGTATTGGCCCCAAGGTCGTTTGTCTTATTCTAAACTATTGGCAAATTGCCAATTGGTCCTTTTGCAGTTTAAGACTGAGAATTGGTCTGAAAACAATTTTTTTTTTCCTTTTCTTTTTTCATCATATAATTATATCCAAAATCTTATATTCTTTATAAAATCAGATCAGAAAAAAAATAAATTCTGGGAGTCAAAATTTTCTAATTTTTGTTCTGAATTAATTGAAGAAGCAATCTGACAGTGTTGAACCATGTTTTTATATAAATATTATTATACACTATTTCCAAAAATGCCTCAACAGAAATTGTATTTCCATCAATGGTGCAACAAAGAACAAAAAAAAAATATCAGAGATGGTTGATGCTCTCTTCTCTCTCGCAATATAGATGACAAAAACAGTACCTTTGACGTCCATATAAAGCAAAGCATGATCAGCCCTAGCTTCAGATACATACTAAAACCAAAACAAAAAAGAATCATATTACTTCCATCTAAAAGTTGTTTTACCCATTCTTACTATCCTTTAGCTCTTGCCTCACCATGAATAAACAGACCCCATCATCGCCGCTCGGTGCTTCCATGCTAACTTAAAGTTTCTTCTTTGTCTCAAGCTTCGGCTTCTGCTTCTGCTTTTGCGTCCTCAACTGTCTCCCCAAGAGTGAACCGAACAAACCTGCGAACTTTAATATTCTCCCCAAGAGCAGCAACAGTCTGCTTCACTAGGTCCTTCACCAGAAGACTATCATCTTTGATGAAAGGTTGCTCTAAAAGAGCAAGCTCCCCAAGCCTCTTTGAGATCCTCCCCTCCACAATTCTCTCTCTAATGTTCTCAGGCTTTGACAGAAGGTCCTCCCTCTGCCTCTCAAGCTCTTTTTCCTTGGTTACAATGCTCTCTGGAATATCTTCAATGGACACAAATTGCACCTGCGGGCAGGCCACAACTTGCATTGCCAGATCATCAACCAACACCTTGAATTTTTCACTTCTACCAACAAAGTCAGTCTCGCAGTTCACTTCAATTAGAACTCCAATGCGGGAGTCATGAATGTAGGACCCGATCCTGCCTTCAGCAGCAAGCCTGCTGGATTTCTTTTCAGCAGAAGAGAGACCCTTCTTCCTCAGGTATTCTTGTGCCTTCTCAAGGTCGCCTCCAGTTTCAGAGAGAGCTTTCTTGCAGTCCATCATCCCCGCTCCAGTTTCTTCACGTAGTTGTTTAACCAAAGCGGCAGAGACAGCTACAGTAGGTGCCCTGCAATATGGTGCTGAAAGTAGGTCAACGACATTCACAAGATAAAGATTGGCAGCAAGAAGCACACATGTCAAAACCAAGGCCGAGCAACTCAAGTAGACAAATAAGTTTATATAAGGCACTACTGAGTGTTGAACTCCTGTTTTTCATCACAGAAACTCAGTCCAAAAAAAAAATCCAAACAATATATTGATGACCCAGTATTACAGAGCTCCGATATAAAAGCAAGACAGGATTTGTGACAAGCAGTTACTTACTTCTCAACAGTTTCCTTGGCTTCCACTGCAGCAGGCTGCTCTTTTCCTCCTGTGGGCGCCGGTTTTGCTGCAGTTTGGGCAGCCACCTCTGCAGCAAAATCCTGACTCTTCTTCTCCAAGCCTTCTCCAAGATTGTAGCGCACAAACCTTTTCACTTTTATGTTTTCTCCAATAGTTGCAATGGTTTGCTTCACCAAGTCTTTCACCACCACCTTATCATTCTTAATGTAGGGCTGCTCAAGCAATGCCAGCTCCTCAAGCCTCTTCCTGATCCTCCCATCAACAATCTTTGATCTAATCTGCTCTGGCTTTGACAAAAGATCTTCTTTCTGCATCTCAATTTCTCTTTCCTTGTTGACAAACTCTTCAGGAACATCTTCTGTAGCAAGGTAGTGTACTTGCGGGCATGCAGCCACTTGCATGGCTAGATCATCAACCAGCTCCTTGAAAATGTCACCCCGGGAAACAAAATCTGTCTCACAGTTTACCTCTAGCAAGATACCAATCCTGCTATCATGAATGTATGAACCTATTCTTCCTTCAGCAGTTGCTCTGCTGGCTTTCTTGTCGGCACTTGCTAAGCCTTTCTTTCTAAGGAACTCCTGAGCTTTAACAATATCCCCACCAGTCTCTGACAAAGCGTTTTTGCAATCCATCATTCCAGCTCCTGTTTCTTCACGCAGCTGCTTTACAAGAGCTGGTGATATAGTTTCTGTAATCCATATATACAAACATACAATTAGAGGCAGATACAACTTAATACGAGAAGATCACTATTCCAATGTGAATTGACTAATCAATCAATTAACAGAAAATGTTAAAAAAATTTAAGATAGGATCCTATGAGGATTTTTTCCATCCTCACTAACCCAGCAGAAACATGATTTCACCATCAGATAAAGCATTGTGGTTAACAGTGAAATATGTGCAATCCTTTTAAAAACCAATAAATTTTTAGGAAGCAGCAGTAGCACAATACAGCAATTCTTTGTAGCATGAAACTCCATACCACATGTGGTGTGTGTGTGTTGCTTGGTAGGTGAATAGATAAATATTCATAACATTCAACGCAACACATCAATTCTATTCTTCTGAGTATTGAATCTAGATCCTCATAGTGTCTAATGGTTTAAATTTCATCTTGAAAGAATTAAAAATTATTGGGTCACTTTTTTATATAAAATCCATGAACAACATGCCCATCAGTTTTCAAGTCATCACTATTCATTTGTTTACCTGGTTTAATGCAAAAAAAATTGAAATGCATTAAAATGAGCAAGATGAGCAGACAAAACAACCTTTAGTCACACTTTCCTTCGGGGAAGGATTGTCAGTTTCTCCATTTGAATTAGAAACACCACCATTCCTCTCAGGGGTACTTCCCACTTTGTCATCTTCCACTTGTGAGATAGAAGGCAATTCACTCTCAGCAGCGGGTGTTTGTATCTGCACTTCCTCCCTAATGTTTTCAGGTACGTCATCTACAGCTTTGGTGGCCTGACTTTCTGACAAAAGGACATGATCATTAGCTAAATCTTCAGATGGATCAGAACTTCCATCACTTGAAAGAAATAGGATCAGTGTTTCATCATATAGATAGAAATGAGGCAAAATTTCAGCAGATAATAATTGGGGATTTTGTCTTTGGTCACAAAATTGCATATTATTTTGCAGAAATTAGACATCTTATGTTTGTTGTAACCATCTTGGACTCGGAGCAGCTTTTGGAATTTCCTCAAATGCAATATACAGAAAACACTTAAATAGAAAACCAAGTTATGAATCTTAGACTTGGAGCTGCTTTTGGAATTTCCTCGAATGCAATATAGAGACAACACTTAAATAAAAAAACCTAGTTATAAACCTTTTGTTTCTTTAGTTATTGAAGTAGAAGGAATTTGGCTTTCTGAAGCAGGTGGTTGTATTTGCAGTTCATCTTTTACTATGGTATCATCAACTTGACCCTCTACGACCTCTTCGACTGTTGGACTTTCTGAAGGCGATGTGTGATTAGCTATTTCACTAGACGGATCCGCATTTGCATCATTTTCCACTCCATCTGTTGAAGGAGGCTCCTTTATTATAGAACCAGTGGTAGATATACTTCCTTCAGGAGCCAATATATCAGAATTCACCTCTTCTTTTTCTATGGTTTGGACTGTAGTTTCTAGCGTTTCAATTGAACCAGAAACTGGGATTTCCTGGTCTTCTTTGTTGTTCACAGAAATGCTCAAGGCATTATCATGGGTTCCAACATCAGCTTCCTCTAAAAGAGCACCATCATTTTCAACTGTTTCATTCACTGCAGAAGGGATTCCAAGAGTTCCCTCGTCACTGCTTGCTTGTTCGTCCAGCACTTCACTAATGTTGGACTCACTTTCATTAACCTTCCCTTCTAATTCTTCTGAACTCTTTTGTGTTGCAATTGTTTTAGCTGCTTTCTCTATTTTCTCTCTCTCATCCAAAAACGAAGCAATATCCTTGTTTTCGCGAAAAGCCAGAACAAATGGGTTTGTTGCAGTGTGGACTACTCCTTGACTGATCTGGGAGTCCGACTTTAGAGCATCTTCTTCTTTCTTCATTGTCAAGGTTACTTGTCCTCTTGTAGTACGCAGGACGCGGACATTTACTTCCTGGCCAACCTCCAGGGAGGTCTCCCCCAAAGCGTTTGCAAATCCATCATCAGCTTCCTCCGACGTAGGCAGGAACCCTTCCTCTCCCTCAGGAAGAGATATAAAAGCACCAGCCCTGACCAAATTCTTTACCGTGCCCACTAGGTCCTGTCCCTTAACAAACTTTGTGGTTTTCCTCACCTCATTTTTCCTATCGCCTTTCTTTGGGCTACTCCTTCTACCAGGTCCAGCCCTATCACTACTAGCAGAAGCATCTTTCCTTTGCTGCGGCTTACTGCCATCGTCACCTTCACGCATAGTGAGAGAGATCCGCCCAGTCTCTGTATTGGCTTCAACTAATGTCACCTTCACCTCTTGCCCAACAGAAACAACGCTTCCAACATCCTTAACATAACTATCACTCAATTGCGAAACATGTACAAGGCCATCAGTGAAAGCTCCAATATCAATAAAAGCGCCAAATGGTTGGATTGATCTTACTTTCCCAGTAAAACTAGCACCTGGAACCAGCTCCTCATTCTTCACAGGTGGCATCTCACTTTTCCTAACAGGTTTTGTGCGCCTAGATTGAGATGGGCTGGGGCTGCCATCGGAGGAATTATCCAAGGCTTCAATAGAAGCTGCATCTGCAACTGGTGAATCAGCTTCCTCAACTGCTACATCGGTTCCTGTGGCAGATACAGGGATTCTAGATCTATGATGTACAGGGCACCTGCTGTTGTACAATGGATACAATTTGATAGAGGTTGAAAAAGGTAAAAGAAAACTCTTTGGGGATAGAGTATGTCTTGTGGATTTCCTTGAAAAACTGAATTTTGTTAAACAGTCGTTCTTTCTTGCAGTAAAGGCAGTTCCAGGAATATGTGAGACATTGCTTATGGAATATGGAATCACAGGCATCATATTTACTTGAAAACGAGAGGTTAAGTCTGCTGCTTTCATAAGTCCTTCATTCCTTGTTCACCTGCACAGCGTATCAAAATGATGAATAAGTAAGAAAAGTTTAATCTTGGAGTGGGATGACAATAAACTGTGAGGCATAATGGAAATGATATTGATATGGAGCAAAATAAAAAGGGTGTAATTATGAACATGAAGGTATAGATAACGTCTCAATTCAAATACATGCACCTGGTTCACCTGAGTCATAGAATTTCATGTATTGAGAAATGTTGGTTCAAAAAGTACATTCAGGTGCTGACAGCCAAAACCATGAGAATATATCCTCCCATGGTTCCACGAAAAGTACATTTACAATTGCTAACAGCCCACGCCATGAGAATACATCCTCCCATGGTTCCATCAAAAGTACGTTACAAGTTCTACTTGATACTTTCAATCAAAAGTATCAAGTCTGAATTAGCTAATTATTTTTAATCGCCAACGAAAACAAAATATAGATATCACCATCCAAATTCCTATAACAAACAAATGAACTTGACAGCCACATCCCAAAAATTCCATTGAACAAAATCAGCATTTGTATTTCGAACTAAATTTGAAGTTCATATCAAACTAAACACTGAACAAACACAAACAATTATCCCCAAACCTGTGGAGAGATTCCATTAGGGTATACCTCCACCTTTACACTATCACTGAAAAACAATAATCAAGCTTTCTCTTTCAATTCAATGACACAGTGGAGTGAAGTAAGAACTCCAGCGAATATTACAAGAGTCCATCTTTACAAACAGAACCAACAAAACAAAACAAAAGAAACAGAGAAACCGAAAGAGATAAACCAGTTATAATATCTAAAAGCAAAACCAAGGAAAACTGGCGGTGAACACAAAAAGAGCCACATAAATTCAACAACCCATTATTGCAAACTTATCCAAACACACAAAAAGAGTATAAATTCAAAGACCCATTTAGTGCATGCAGCTGAATTTGTACCTTTGAAGCAAAATTCAGCCAATTGGAACTTCAAATGTATAGTTTTTAAGTAAACCCGAGAAGTTTACGAGTGTGTGAAGCTTATGCTATTCTGGCGATTGAGGCTATTCATTAGTCATTTCCTGGTAAGGCGAGGAAAATGAAAGGTGGGGCTTTAAATCCTTATCTTTGTGGCAGTGTCCGCTTGCTCGAAGATTAGGCAAAATCTACTATGAGCTTCTTCGGCTCTGCCTGGTCCGGTTTGAATCGGATACTCTGGGCCACATAAACCGGAATCTCCTAACCTTGGTTCCTGGGGCCCACAATTGTCCAATTTAGATACTTGTAGGCTCAGGCCCACATATTTGGATACAGAAAGCCCAACAAAGTTCACTAATGGGTTGAGCACAAGAGAGTCAAAATTCTAATTGGGCCATGAATCTAAAGCATAATACTTTGACCCAAAAAAACAAAAATTTCTAACATATAATACAAGTTTGGTTTAGTTGTATTCAATCTCGATCTTATTGGAGTAAGTTTTAGATTCAAATCTCAAGTATGATAGTTATTAAATAAAATAAAAGAAACTATACATACCCATTAAACTTCTTCAACTTTCCCATAATAACCTTTACAAACCAATAACAAAAGAGAGAGAGAGAGAGAGAGAGAGAGAGAGGTCACTACGATCAAGACCTACCAGCAGCATATATTTATAATGGTGGGTGGGGAAGTACTAGTAATAAGAATGGAGTATATAAAATTGCAATATGACCACATGCATGCATGCAAGCAAAACATAAAGTTGTGTAGTTTACAAAAGAAGCAGGCATTGTTGGGTAGCATAAGCAAATTCCATAGATTCAGCAACACTAGGGTAATAAATAAATATGTGAGCATGGGTTGGAGCTATAATTAAATCATTTAAGCATGGAGATGACATCATCAATAATATGGCTTCCGAAATTGTTAAACAAAAAAATTTTATAGGCAAGATATTCCCAATGTCATATGCCAATTTATAAAAGTTTCCAACACGTGGAAAGGAAACATATATATGAAGAAATATTATCGAGCAGTCCAATGAATCCCTTGTTTTATAATTGGGTTGGATCGGGTTCAGCTCTTAACTCAAGTTTTCAGAATGAAGTTTGTTGCCTTGCCAGGCTATGAAAGAATGAAAGAATGATTTGTTGCATATTAATTTTTAGCATAAATTGTTTGTATTAGATCTTGTTTGAGTATATGTTTTGAACATTATTTTTTTGGTTAAAAGACAATCTCGTTCGAAACAAAGAAACTTACAAAAGACACTAACTAATACATCCTGAATTATGATAAGAGGATCTAAATACTATTTAAATGGGACAAAGCGAAACGAGTTAGTCTATAATAAGCCTCTAGATTGACCTCTTGAAACGCAAAGTTACACAAAATCGTTAGTTAAATGTAAAAGCAAGGGATATTTTTTGAATTAATGGAGGGAAATTAAGGCCCTCTAAATATATATAATGATGATGTAGGTAGTGTGCATTATTATAGTTTTAATTTAAATTATAGAAAGGGGGATTCGAACTCGGATACAGAGTGAGAAGGACATATATTTTATCCAACTTGACTAAACATATATCTATTGCATTATTGTAGAGTTTTAAAATTGAAGATTAGATTAATCAGAATTATGCATTATTAAATGAAACAAGGTCAGAAATGATATCCAAGATAGATCATAAGAGCACTGGGGATGTTGGTTTTGTGATTGGGTGTTTTGAAAAGAGGAGATGAGGAGACAATGAGGACAATTGCATTAATGTTGTGCTTCATTTCCGAGTCATGAGTGGGGCCCTTTTAAGGAAAAAAAAAAGGAATTTTCCTACAAGGGCTCTCTTTGTAGTTTCCAAGGTCCCCAAATTTCCAGTTGTGCCTACATTTTAATATAACCCTCTCTCATTTTATATACAAATCACTTTAGAACCCTTCTTGCACTTTGTATTGCACAAAAGTCTTAAAAGATATGAGAGAATCTCCAATCCAGGCTTAACATTGATTCATGGGCATTATATAATTCAATTTAGCTCTGCATTGGCTGCATTGCTAGCATATATATATATATATATATATATATATATATACATAAGAGATCTAGGTATCTACAAGGTTTCTTTAACTACTCTCAAATTCAATCATGCAGCTTAATTTAAGAACAGGCTCATCACCAGCAAATTAAAGCATTATTATTTTATAAGCACACCCCCTGCATAACTCACTACCAAACCACACAAGTTGTTGCAATGGCCTATATATATATATATATCACTAAGTTTTTCTTGGGTTATATTGGGAGGAAAGAAATTTCGGAGTTTTGACCTTGGGTGCTAAGAGGGGGAAAGGAGAAGGACCACAACCACTGTGATAACCCCGCCCGCTCGTGGTTACATATATTGTAATGTTAACTCGTTATACAACGAAGTAAATAAAATATCTCCTTTTTCAGGACCTTCATGGACCTACCAATCTCTATGAGTTTGCACACAGAGGGATAGATAAATGTTTAAATGACAATAATGATACTAAAGTTGTTGCTTTAAAGGTCATTTTTATGTGGTCAACGGATAAATATGTAGAGATTAATATGGGGCATCAGAATACATAGTAGCATGGCAAAGCTAGTAGTGTGATACATTATTGAAACTTTTTAAAAAGAAATCTCAGAGGATTCTTTCTCAATTTTTAACTGATCCAACAAAAGTTTCTGGAGAGACAGAGAGTGTTTCAATTTGTATCCCACACATACACACGTACGCACACCAACCCAACTCTCTCTCTCTCTCTCTCTCTCTCTCAATAACCTTATTAACCAAATAAATAAATACACAGAAGAAGAAGAGAAGAAGAAGAAGAAGTTTGGTTTGGTGCAAGTCCCCGTGTGCTGTATAGGAATATTTAAATTAAAATGTGGGAATCTTATAAAAATATATGGGATTTGAAGGTGATTTGGATGGGATATGGAAGTGGTGGATGGTGGATTTGGCTTTTCAAAATTCAATTCCTAAACGCAGCGTTTTCCAAGGATATTGGTTTTCATTTCATGTCTCTCTTTTTTTTTTTTTTTTTGTTGCTTTGCTTTGCATTGCAAATCGTGTGGAGTAATCCTCTCTCTAATTTTGCATGTGCTTGCAAATCTACAATAGATATCATATATTCCCTGCATCTCTCTCCCTCCACTTCCATTTGTCTTTCTTTCTCATTATCATTATTATTATTCTATTACTATACTAAACTCCATCGCTTATCATCAAATCAAACCCAATTAACATAAGATAATATGTATATATATATATTCCCCGTTTTCTCCTAATTAGATTTAAAGCACCAAAATTTTATCCAATTTAAGATGTGTTACTTTCTTTTGGAGAGTGTTGAAAACAAATTTTGAAGTGTTTTTAGTCATTTTATAAGTATAAACACACCGTTACGTATATAAAGAAATTACTTGAATTTCCAATGAGACATTTTATATAGAAGCACTTCAAAACATACCCTAGTATCATTAGCGATGACATGACCACTTTGCTTTTTAATCTAGTAAACTATATAATTTCTTGTTCCTATTGTGTGTGACTAAAACTATATATAATTTAATGTCGTTGTCAATGGCCTAGGGCTATGTATGTGTAGTAAATAATTTATGTTATCATTATCATGAAGTAAGAAACATTGTGGTACGTACGCCAGTGCCTCATGACTACGATACACATGGCATGATATTAATAGAGGCCACCCCCAGAAATCACACCATCTCCACATTAATATAGGAATACAAAACCAATTTAATTACATAGTGTTTGTAAAAATAATTGTTTTTAATCATATGATTCAAGACCTGGATTTTATAATTTTCTCAGCCTCAGTTGAATCATATAGTCTACTTAGTAATGCTACTAAATTTAAATATATCTTTGTATATTATATTAACGTTTTTAAGAATTAATGCATTTTTTTCAGACCAAAAAAGAATTAATAAAATTTTCACAGGTAGCTTGAAGCATCGGTTATCGAATATATTTTATAAATGGATATGGTTTGCAAATCGTTGCATGAACACCACAAAAAAGAATATAAGAAAAGGAGCAATGAATTGTTGGATTTGAACGGCACAATGTGTTCTTTGTCAATATCTTGTTGGTTTATTGGATTATATATACGATTCTTTGTTCAAAACAAATATAGACACTTTCCATTAAATATGAATTCGGGTTCCATAATTTGACCATAGAAATTGAGCATGACTTTGGCTTGTAATCTTCTATTTTATGAAAAGGCAATAGAATTTTATTAGATTAATATAAATAATGAGTACAAAGAATATAGACGGTAAATGGTGTAAATTCAATAACAATATGATAGACATGAATAAAACTTCCCCAGTGACCTGAGCCAGTCGAAAAGCTAAAACGATCTGAAGAGAATCACTTTCGAAAATAATTTTTCTGTAACCCTTTTCAACCATCATAATTTCTCCGAATCTAGTTCAATGACATCAATGACAAAACTAGCTGCCAATTGGCATGTCTCTCCTAGAGAAACTAAGAACACCCAGCAAACTGAACTAAAATTTTAAAATAATAAAACACAAAAAACTCATAGAGTTCTCTTAAACTCAACAGAAAGATTACTTGCTATTTTAGATGCCCAATATTTTTTTTTATAAAAAAGCTTGTATTATTTTACAAGTAAAACATCATGCTGTTTATGTTTGCATATTTAATTAATCTAAACGTCCAATTATATAAAAGTGATACACCGTTGCCTCCTTCCCAAGTTTAATCTAAATTACTCATCAAGTTGATTACAAAATCAAGCAACTACTTGCTTGGTGAAATAGGGTTCGCTGCAAATTACCCTTTGGCATTGGCAGAGCTTAATTCGGGTGAGATATCTTGTCGATAAAGGCGATACCTACTTGTATATAAGTCGACATTATTTGTGAACGATGTGATCAATAAATGTCATTTCCAGGCGATTGGAGCTAATTTGCAAACTCGTATTATGACCTAAACTAGTCAAACTCGCCCTAAACAGATGACTAATGACATGCTTTGAGAAATATACGAGGTTTGTTTGGTAATTACACGAGTTCACATGTGTGTTTAAGAAAATGGAGCATTCTCACTTTCCACCACACAACAACTCATAAAATATGACCCACAGATCATGCGTGGAACAGCTCAATTAGATTTGGTCCTTAGCCAATTCACAACGACGTATCTAATCGAATTTCTCACGATATTTTGGTCAATTTTTAACTTGATTTTAAATTTACCATTCTTAATTATTATTATTTTAACAGTCTGAGCAATATATATTTTAATTTTACAGTAATCTGTTTTATATATGGAAAATATTAAGGTGAAATTTGATTAAATAAATAAAGATGGATCTACACAGCTAGCAAGCTGCTTGAGATGCTTAAAGATTTATTTTCATTTAATCCTCATTAGTACTTGGGCAATCCCTATGAAGCTGCAAAAAGATTTATAGAATCTATATAATTTAAAAGTAATTTGGTCTAAGCTTCATAATGTCATATAAAGTATATATTTTATAATATTTGGTGTTCCTTTGTTAATAAGTTGCTTAAAGAATGTTACAGCTGGGGCTTTTAGGGTACTGCTAAGCTTATAGACAATTTGATCATGGAACTGGAAACCACATGCAATGTGGAGCCCACCTTAGGTTTAAACCTGCATAATAAGGAGAAATGATATATATTCATATGATACTAACGAGGTGTTATAATTGGATTGGTTCAGATTTTTAATGTACTCTCAAATGATCGAGCGTTGAAATCATGTATATGATATTACCAATTAAATATACCCCAGATTATTTCTATGTATTGTAAAAGATTCTACTGTAAAAAAAGATGTGAGGCACCACCATCTCGTGTATAAGGAAGCAAAATGTTTATAATAAATTAGTTTGCAGGCAGTATGAATTAGTGACATATGCAACTGGTCTACAGCGCGTGGTGGGGTAGTTTAAATTAATTTTGATTATTAATAGAGAATATTTTAAGAGTTGAAATCATATATACAATCGCTTTCAAGTGGCAGTCTATAAAGTCCACATCCAAAGGAAAAGAAATATTTGATAAGTAATTATTATGGCAATTATCAAAATCAAAACATTAAAAAAAAAAAAAGAAAAAAAAAGAAGGAAATTATAGAAGTTCTGAAATTAAGGCAAAAGAGAAGGAGCATAAAATCTAAGTATATAAAACATTAGAATCTATACACAATCTGATCCAGCGATGCAATAATTACTGCCTTAGCAAAACAGCTTAAAAAGGGCACTGGAGAGATCTCTGATTTCTCAGAGCCTGCTGCCACAAAGTTTGGGATTTGCAAAACCCTCTCTCTCTCTCTCTCTCTCTCTCAAAATCTTTTCTTCTTCTTCTTCTTCTTTGTGTCTCTCTGTGAAGTAGTTTGAGCATCAGACAAGGAGAAGATTTGATCAGATGGGGAGCAGTTATTTTGGGGAGCCAAACATGGGAAATGATCAAAGAGGAGGAGGAAATGGAGGAGGAGGGTCTTCTTCTTCTTCATCTTCAAGGAAAGGAAAGAAGAGTAATTCAGACAAGCCAAAGCAACCTCAGAGAGGGCTTGGAGTGGCTCAATTGGAGAAGATCAGATTACATGGCCAATTGGGTTGCACTTATCACCCCTCCCTCCACTCTCCCTACTCCACTAATTTCACCAACGTAAGTATCTACTCTCTCTCTCTCTCTCTCTCTCTGAGTTAATAATTGGGTTAATTCGTTTGTAGAGAATTATAAATCCAAGGGTTTTGATGTGATTACTTATGATATATATACATACACATGCAGGATGAGACAAGAGTGCAAACAGCTTATTCATCAATACCCTCATCCTCTTTCTCTTCTTCTTCATCCTCTACATCTTCTTCACTCTCTTATGGTTTCCACCCCAACATCATGGTACGTTTGTGGTTTTACTCATGTTTTCATGATTTTCAATTTGGTCTCTAATTTCTTGATGAGTCACCATGCACATATATATATATAAGTGGATATATATAAATGTTCATGAAGTCATATCCAACTTCATCCATCATCATCACCAACAACATCAAATGATTCCAATTTGACATAATTTCTTCCCAATTGGAGCAATATTTCTCTTCTTTTTTCTTTTCCAGTGTAGTTGGAAATGGAGACTTCTTAATTTGCATATGGAAATCTATTGACAAATTAATCGTTATCGACTTCTCTTATGTAGGAATTTAATTTCTTAATTTAATTTGTCAATTGGCTCCAACCCTAGCTAGATGATATCCAAATCCTCATCGTGTCATCCCTGGCTAACAAGAGACACTCTCACCTTTTCTCTTCTTTCTGAAAATTATGCTTAAGCAAAAAGAAATGGAATTTTGTGATCTGGGTTTTAATGAATCTTGTAGAGTTTCTAAGTAATAACCCCTCTAATCTCTGGTTATTTCAGATGGGGCTTGGTGAATATGAAAGAGCAAATGTCATATATGGTGGAGATAATTCCCCACATAGTTCAACAGCAAGGTGCGTATATACTTATACTTGCATATATAAGTACCTACCTTCTGGAATTCTTTTCCTGAATCAACTTGTTTCTAATAATAATTTCGTTCGTGAAATTTCTCAAAAACCAGATGGGACGTCCACAGTAATGCCATCTTGGACACCCAACATTTTGTGCAACCAAGCATGACGAGACACCTTCTCAATCCGCCTCCAGTAGAGGTAAGCACTCGTTATACTAGTCAAATATATATAATTCAGTCGAGAAAAAAAAGTAGCACAACATCCAAAGCAAGGTTTTAACGAGTCTTGCATCATATATAGTCTTTTTGCAATAATGCGCACTCGTGTCTTCTTTGATTAAAAATGATATAATTCTAATTTGACAGTCTGATTGATAAAACAAATCTATTAGTCTATCAATTCCACATTGCTATATATATAATGTTGATCCCATTTTTGGATTTGATCTTATTATTATTATGTCTAGGACTCTCAGCACAACAAGAGCAAAAAACATAGAAGTAGCTCGATGGGTTCAAGCAGTCAGAACTCTGAATCAAGTGACACTCAAGAGCTAGATTTGGAGCTCAGACTCTCACTTTAAGTGTTGTTGATTTCTTGCAACACAAGTAGAGTGCATGCATATGAGTTCGCAACTAGCACAATATGCTTTTACTTGGCAATTTCGAGCTGATCAAAATGGCGCTTCAAGTTGGGCAAGGCAATTGCAACAAATTCATTTTCATTTTCACGTGGAAAAGAGCTCATGTAATGCAAGTTTATTGACTTTTTCTGCATAATAGAATGATGAAATTTTCTTCTCAAATCGTTAATTGCCCTCAAATACCAGGTAGATCTTATACAATTTCTTCCATACATAAAGATATATAGCAGAACTTTCATGTCTTATTCTATTCTCTAAGTCCTCCCGTTCAAATAGTATACTTTCGCAAAGAAGATAAAAACAAAGGACCGAATCTAATTAAGAAATAAAATGTGCTAAGGAAACTGATTAACTTCTACTAAGTGGATATTAAAGTGATGTTAGGTAAAAGTAAGAACGACAACTCTGACATCTCGAATAGAATAATTTATTTTCATATACAGTAATACTCTTTTTCGGTCATGAGCGCAATATCATTACATAAAATATAAGTGGAGAATCTTTTATTTTATACTCGACCTAAATCGTATGTACATTTTAGTTAGAAGATTATATTGTTATATTTCTTGTGATTTTTCTTTTAACCAGATTCTTTGTGGTTAATTTGAAATCCTTCATTTTGGTATGTGTTATCAATTGACATCAAGAAAATTGTGCTTATCCAAGAAGGACAACAATATTTATAGAAGCAGCCTACATACCTTCTTTATTTCTTCTAATCCTAACAAATAAATTGATTACAGTGTAATCTTAATTTGGTTTCAAATTCATGCATATATATATATATATATATATATATATATATTGGGCTATGTAATTAAGATCTAGCTCTACTAAATGCTTCAGATCTTCCATGATCTTAATTAGGTTCCCGATTCTTTCTAGGTTTATTGTTGATATGGTATAATTAACAAATCAAGCAGACTAGTTAATAGTATCAGTGTCAATGATGATGGTTTCTTCCCATGAACAACTTTTAAGACCTTTATCAATTTTACAGTCATGCATCTATATTAGCTAGGGTCCCCAAGAAAACTGGAAAAATATCCCAATGTTAATGGATAATCTCCCAAAGTTTAATTTGTCGGTAAAAATAATAATGGGTCGACACCCCCAAAACAAAGTTATGCCACTACAATAGGTTAACTACAATTAGGAATCAAATTTTATATAAATATATCGTTCTTGCATTCCAACCAAGTATAGACAGTTACCACTATATTAAGATCCATCAATCACTTCTACAGGTTTAAATTAGCTGTCAATGATTCCACTAGTACGTAATGTGAAAAATACTGGAAGAAGCAACTTTTTAAATGTCAATCAATGAAAAGATCTGATTAGTTGACACAAAATCGAGTACTCTGGAATCATTCTTTATCTTGGCGAACAGTAGTATGGAGTCCTAATCGAAAAAGGGCTTAGTAATTTCAACTCAGTAACAGCCATTTGACTGATAATCAATTTATTGCTTTTGGAATAAACAATATTTTATAGATATGAAGGGGGATATTGTTTTTACACACATACAAAATCATTAATTCATCTCCTACATAGAGATTTACACACATATAAATTCGTTAAGAATTACAATGTCTCGATAAAAATGGACTGTATATATATTTTGTTAATGGGTTAAAGAAGCTTCTTCATTAATTAAGAATGTACTGAAATATTACTATAAATAGCTAATAGCTTCTAAAAAGTCTTTGAGCAGAATCTCTCCCAGAGTTTTGTCAATAACAAAAGAAAACAAAAACAGAAAGTGAAGAGCAAAAAAACTCGTGTAATTGTTGACCTTTTGGTCAAACGTGCGTCCTTTGAATGAAGCTGTTCCAAAAGCTACTTTAACCAATTGGCATTAGCTGTCTTACTCTTAATTATACAGTTACAAAATAATCACCCACCAACAAATTATGATTAAAGCCATCCTCTCAGTCCACGTATACTGGGCAAAGGGCTGGTTCAATATAAGGACAAGATCTAGAGCTGTTTGTTATTTCACTGGACCTCGACAGCTTTTTGTTCTCAATTACAAAATTACCACCTCAAGTAATTACTGTGCAGCTTCTAGAAATAAGAAACTTCTTATGTTTTATTATTTAGAACAAGCGAAAGCGATAGTTATTATTGATGAACAAACAAAAATATAAAGCAACTATATATGGTGCAGTAAATATTCCTCAGTGACTAAACACAAAAACATGTTGAATTGATATGAGAGAAATATGCATAACCCAAAAATGATTAAAATTCATGATTCATCAACCATAAGCACATGTGCTCAGACTTGCAAATTCACATTGCAACGACATAAAATGACAAATATATATCAAAAGCCGAAAACTAAAAATAAATAGAAAACAAACCACAACAAACTCATAAAGAGTTCCTAAAAATTATTAGACTAAAACAAAATAAGAAGCAAGACCACTGCTCCACATCTTCCGGGCAACCCAAAGAGAGTCATAACGCCATACCGGCTAAACTCATAGTGTCGCACAAACTAAACCCGAACCTAACGTAATTCGACATCTTTCCCTCTTTGCAGCTCCAAACTATGTCGAAGGTTGACAAATAAAGCCAAATCCTTGTATACGTGGCCAAAAGATGGCGACAAAGTCGTTTCACGTGGCCTTAACTATGTTGGAGGAAATGTATGTCTAAATATGGATGTTAAAGTATTCATATTAAATCGAAAGACTTGTAGCTTAAGTGATTAATATCATTCACTCATTTTCTAGGTATTCCCCCTCTCTAATAGCACTTATATACATACACACATTGATAGAGTTTTTTTTCTTCTTTTTCTTCTTGTACCTGTTTTTGTTGAAAAATATATTTTATTTAAAAAAAAATCATAAGATGTGTGCAATGGATAACCAAAAAAAGTCAATCCACAACCTATCCCAAATGTGATGACAACCAGGAACAAGAGCATAATTTTAATTAAAGGATTCGCATTCGAAATACAATCACAGGGTCCAAAAAGAGCAAAATTACGTACATAATCTTAATTTTGTAATTCTTCTTCTTGTACCTTTATAATTTCTTTTGTTTATTGCACCGTTTAACGTCATGTCTTTAAATTAAGGTATCAACACGAAATATTAAAATGCAATATGAGGTGGAAATCAATTAGATATATTTTGGAATTTTTTAAGGGGCAATTACCAAAATATCTAATTTTTATTGTATGGATGCCATTGACATTTGCTAGAAATGGCTCCTTCAGAGGCATTTACACCACTAAAATGAACTGGTGAGAAGTTTATTTGTTGTTTTGTTTTTAAAATTTCAAAATTAAGTAAACATTCAAAGTGAGAAAAGAGTGACAACCCGTTCATATGAGACAGTATATACTTTGTTTGGTTGCTAGCTACTTTAGGGGTTCCTGCAAACAAGGGTTTCACAACCATGCATGATTCACAATGCTATTTTTGCAGAACCCCAAAACCGATTGGTGGCGATACTTCCAAATTATAAAAGAGAGATGGGGAGGAAAAGCAGGGAAGCAAAATATATTAGAGAAGCACACCAGCAGGCAACGAGTCATTGAAGAAATTCAGATTCTTCAATGGCTACCTTGCACACCAAGCTTCTCTGCCTTCTTCCTCTTCTCTTCATCATCAATGGCATTAATGCACAATTAGTCCATTTCCCCCAATTTCCTGTTCCTTTTGGCAACCCTTTCCGCGTACCAGACGGGCTCTTGGGCCATCACAACTGGCTCCGGGGCCATCGCCTTGGCGCCTTTTGGGGTGATCCTGAAGCTGCTGCCGTTGGGGGTGATCCTGACGCCGCGGCTGAAGCCGGCTTAAGAAATCTTGCTAAGCCTGGGAAAGCTCGCGACATGATTCCAAAGGCCGACAAAGATGCCGGCGATAAGCCTAATCCCGGGCAACCAAAGCCCGACGAAGGTGCCGGCAATAAACCTAATCCCGGGCAACCGAATCCCGACGAAGGTGCCGGCAATAAGCCTAATCCCGGGCAACCGAATCCCGACGAAGGTGCCGGCAATAAGCCTAATCCAGTCAAAGCAGTGGTGGATGCACCTGCACAGCCTGACTTCCCAACCCAATACGCGGGGGCATGGGAGGTTGTTAAATTGGACGCAGGTGTGTCAGCCATGCACTTGAATTTGCTCCCAAACAACAAGATCATGATGTACGATGCCTCAGCCTTTCATATTTCCAACATCAAATTGCCCAGAGGAGAATGCCTTCCCTTCAAGGATGATAAGGGCGTCCAGCAAACAGATTGTTGGTCTCATGGGGTTGAATATGATGTTGAAACCAATGCCGTTAGGCCACTCAAGGTTCGATACCAATCTTATAATGCCATATCAATCAATGCTCCGTATTCACAATATGACAATATAACAAGACGGCATTTTAACACCACGCACATTCGTGTGTGGCAAATGGTTTGATAATTTTCTATCTTTATTATGAATCTGTTTTCAATAATGAGCAAAAGCTGACCTTGGTGATCTTCAACAGATCACTACAGACCCATGGTGCTCATCAGGAGGGCTTACAGCTGATGGCAACTTTATCAGCACTGGTGGCTGGATGGATGGAACAAGAAGTGTTAGATACTTCGATTTATGCGCAAATTGTGACTATAGGGATCTCCCAAACGCGTTGGCAGAACCAAGATGGTACATATTGGACAATTCTGAGTTTGATTTCTTAAGCACCAAGAATTGGTTTAGGGTTTCCAAACTT
Organism: Prunus dulcis; assembly: GCF_902201215.1. Lineage (NCBI taxonomy): Eukaryota > Viridiplantae > Streptophyta > Magnoliopsida > Rosales > Rosaceae > Prunus > Prunus dulcis. The sequence continues at coordinate 18,870,597 of NC_047656.1, read as the reverse complement.
TTGTTAAAAATATGTGTTGTTTAATTTGTGATCATAGGTATGCAACTCAGGTGACCCTACCTGATGGAAGATTCTTCCTGGCGGGTGGTCGCAAGTCATATAGCTTTGAGTACGTGCCGCCGGAAGGACAAGTCAACAAACAAGCCATTTTCTTCCCACTCCTCGACGAGACCACCGACTTAGACGAAAACAACCTCTACCCTTTCGTCCACCTGTCCACCGACGGCAACCTCTTCATCCTCGCCAACAGCCGCTCCGTCCTGCTCAGCACCAAGACCAACACAGTCATCAAGGAGTTTCCAGTGTTGAAGGGTGGTTCACGAAACTACCCGGCATCAGGGATGTCGGCGCTGCTGCCGATAGACCTCAGCGTCCCCAACAACGCTCCGCTCATCCCGGCTGAGGTCATTGTCTGCGGTGGCGCAAAGCCCGAGGCTTATGGTCTTGCAGGCAAAGGAAACTTCCTTCCGGCCTTGCAAGACTGCGGCAGGCTTAGGATCACAGACCCCAATCCACAGTGGGCCACCGAAGTCATGCCCTCTCTCCGTGTCATGGGAGATATGCTCAACCTCCCCACCGGAGACCTCTTGATTATTAACGGCGCCCAACAAGGTACGTCCTAGCTTTTTCGCACATTTATTTACAAGGTGTTCAATTATGTATGATAAGAATCATAATCAAAATCTAATATAATATTAGGATTTGATACAAAAAATCATTTTATTTGAGAATGCTATAAATACCATATTGGTTAAAATAAATGTAGCAATTTGACCACCTTTTTTTTCCACAGGCGCATCAGCATGGTTCCTGGCAGAGCAACCCAATTTCACTCCCGTGGTTTACAGTCCCAACAACAACGCGGGCACCCGGTTCAGGAACCTAGCCCCGACCCAAATAGCCAGAATGTACCACTCAACGGCGGCCTTGCTCCCCAATGGCAAAATCCTGGTAGCAGGCAGCAACACCAACCCAGGCTACGACTACAAGGCCAAGTACCCAACCGAACTCAGAGTGGAGCACTTCTCGCCGCCTTACCTGGACCCGGCATTGGCAGCCCACAGGCCCGCCGTCATGGCTCAGAACTCCGACGCCAAGTTGAAGTACGGGCAGCCGTTCACGCTCCAGTTCCAGCTCCAAGACAACCCCGTTGGCAAGGAGGACATCAAGGTCACCATGTACTCGCCACCGTTCACGACGCACGGATACTCGATGAACCAGAGGTTGCTTGTTTTGGGTAAAAATGAGCTCACAGAAGCTGGCCCCGGGGTTTACAAGCTTCAGGTGGTGGCCCCGGCGACAAACGTGTTGGCTCCGCCAGGGTACTACCTGGTTTTTGTGGTCCATCGGGGTGTGCCTAGCGTGGGTCACTGGGTGCAGATTCTTAATTAAATTAGGGCTGTAGCTAGCCCCAAGTCCATCATCAACAATCAAGCAATCAATGAATTAATTAATCATCTTTGATCATACCATCTTGCTTCTTGGGTTTTATGTACGTATGTACACCAAGCAAACCTTTCAGTTATATACATTCATTGTTCTTTACGTATCATATTGATTTATGCAACATTCTTTGATTTTTTAAAGTAAAATCATGTCAATAAGTCTTTTAAATACGCTTATAAATCAAGTAGTTAAGAGTATTTACCTGAAGCCCGCACGTCTAAGCAAACTCACAGCTGGCCAACCCTACTACAAACAGTTAGTCCCAAGCACGACTTTCTCTCTCTCCTAATCACAACGCGTCCCAGCTAAGCCCCACTTACAACTTGACACCCTTTCTCTCCTGCTCTTACAAAAATACAGCAGATGACATTGGGGCACCACACCACGACCCCGTGTACCAAATAGCATTTAACTTATTATTAATCAAATAAAATTATTTACAATTTAACTGGAGCATACTTAAAATTAAATGTTTTCTTCTAAAAATTAAAAAAATTGTAAGGTCAGGGGCTATGATCATTTATTGTAGTGCGGCAACTTATATATAAACCAACAAGAAGACATTCCCGTTTCAATTGTTATAAAACAAGAGAGCAAAGTTTAGTTGTGACTGAAGTTTAAAATGGCAGTTTTGCAAGCTTTTCTGATTGCTCTATGCATCATTGTGTCTCATCAAAATTTGGTTGATGCAAAATTTTCCAAGAGTATGTATATCACCTGGGGTACCCAGCATGCTACAATTCAAGGCAATGGTGGCGAGGATCTTAACCTCGTGCTGGATCCATTTTCAGGTTAGAACCATCCAGGTGCTTAACCAGAGGCATAGCTTTTCAAATCAAAGCAAATAAATAAGCTAGGAAACAGAGATTATCTGCATCATCAAGATGTTGCAGGATAAAGGTTGACTGATATACTGCACGTATCCATAAAGCTTCGGATAGGCAGATTAGTTTGTTTCATAAACTGTTAGTCCATCCATGATATGGCATTCAACATGTTTTGCACTAAATTTGTTTAGCTCATCTATTCATTAGAATATATACATGGATGAAATATCTACAAAATGAATAAAAGGTCATACAGAGGTCGGTTTTTCTCCTCTAACCAGACTACAATACTCTGCCTTTGCTTTGCAGGTTCTGCTGTTCAATCAAAGAGAGGCTTCTTATTCGGAAGCATTGAGATGCTCATTAAGTTGGTATCTGGGAATTCCGCAGGGACAGTAACAGCATACTATGTAAGTTACTTACTAACTTGGGCAAGATACAAACTTCATAAAAACCCTAAAAATTTGTGTCTCAGATTCATTATTCTTAATTCAAATCAGCTATTTTCAAGGTGATAATATAGAAATGTGGATGAAAAGATCCCAGGCAGGGGAGGGGTTGAAAAACTCACTTTCACATACTTTTCAAATAGAGTTCAAATTCTTTCTCCTTCCATTGATGACTAAACAAGGACCTGCATAATAAATTAACATGTGCAAATTGTCCATACTCAAATTTGAGCAGCTATCCTCAACAGGAACCAAACATGATGAGATAGATTTTGAATTCTTAGGGAACATTTCTGGACAACCTTACATTGTCCACACAAACGTCTATACACAAGGAAATGGAAGCAAAGAGCAGCAATTTTATCTCTGGTTTGACCCTACTGCTGATTTCCACAACTACACCATACATTGGAACCCCACTGAAATTGTGTAAGTTAAACTTACGGTAGAGGCACCTTCATTTGCAGTCTCAAAAGGGTGAAAAATCATCCGTTTCTGTTTGACTGGAGACACACATGCATATATACTGCTCTTCTGAATTGAAAAGCTTTTCCCCAATAAAGGCTCATTTTTCCCCTATCTCTCTTAAGATCCTGAAAAACATGATAGATTCACTACCACAATCATTCTACCTGATTTCACAGTATATTTCTACTAGTTCCATGAGTCATGGAACCAAACAATTCCTACACCTCAAATTCTCTTCTATGATTTCAGGTGGTATATTGATAGTCTACCAATTCGTGTTTTCCAAAACTATGAAAACCAGGGGATTGCTTACCCCAACAAGCAAGGGATGAGGGTTTACTCAAGCTTATGGAATGCTGATAACTGGGCAACTAGAGGCGGGCTAGTCAAGATAGATTGGACCAGTGCACCCTTCATGGCTAGATTTCGAAACTTCAGGGCAAGAGCCTGCAAGTGGAACGGAGACATCAGCATTAGTCAATGTGGCACCACCTCCCGGGCAAACTGGTGGACCTCCCCTATATACAGCCAGCTGAGCAGTGCTAAGCGGGGCCAGCTGCAGTGGGTCAGAGATAGCTTCATGATCTATGACTACTGCAAAGATACTAAAAGGTTCAATGGACAGATACCTGCTGAATGTTTTATACAACAATTCTGATTTGAGGCTACGCAATCAAGCTATATAAAGAGACCCGAATCCCGTTTCTACCAGATGAATGATTCTGCAGCCTTAACCAGTTTTCTTCTTTCAGTTCACAACTGAAACTACTTTCTTTTGGTTTTCTGTGTTTGAGCTTTTTTATTATGTTTTATTCTACTGTAATTCAAACAAAGTGTGTGTGTGTGTTTTTTTTTCCCTTCTTGTTAACCATTCATTCACATTTGTCTCATTCTTTTGCTTATATTTCAGTTACTTTAATCAATAAATTTTCAGAGAAAACGAAGTATCATTCTTTAACAAAATGACAAAATTTCCTCTTGATTTTCCTCTCTTTTCTGAGCAGCCAAACACTCAAACATCAATAATCAAAACAAAACAAGCTAGCTACGCGTAAAATTTCTACAAACAGAAAACATAAATTGAAGTGTTACCTAATCAATCAGAAAAGATGAAATCCCAATTACGTGATACAAAGCCAAATGCCCAAAACAATCAAAGCCGTACCGAACAAAGCGAGGCCGAGGTGGGTCTGTTCCCCCAAGAGCCACCCAAAGACGGCAGTGGCGGCAAACGTCGTCGCATTGGTGACGGGCACGGCCAAGGAGATTGGGGTGTGGCTGAGTATAGCGAAGAAAGTAGCGGAGGCCGAGAGGTTAACGAAGAAGGGGACTGTGTACTGCCAGATTGAGAGGAGCTTGAGCCAGCTCTTGAGGGAAGTGAGAAGCTTGTGGTGAATTCGGCCGGGCTGGGCCTGGGCCTGGGCCGAGGAGGAGGATTTGAGGGCTTGGTCCCAGAGGAGAGCGCCGCGGCGCATTAGGGCGTTGGTGGCGCCCCAAACGAGGCCCACCGCGATCATCTTCTCAACGTCTCCGATCATTGGCTTTGATCTGATCTCTTTTTGTCTCCGCTCTGTGACTTCGATGGTGGTAGTATGTAAAACTGAACGGAGCGAAGCGAAACGACGACGTGAAATTGGGATTCTTAAGAAAACAAAATAAAATACGCCAACGGGTAAGTGGATAAAAAACATTGACTTGCCATGTTCGAACTCCTCCATAAAACCTTGGTAACAATCTCCCCAAATAGTAATTTCATTTTTGGGTTGAAAAAATAATTAAATTATTTGGCTAACTAATTTAATTTATTTAATAGAGTATAATTTAATTTATTTGGCTAACTCATGTGAAAATAGGTAGACCTGTTAATATTATCAACGATTCACGAACATTGTTGAGAGACGTCAAAAATCACATCAAGCCATTGTTGAGAAATGGTGAAAACCCTAACGAACGCATCCATGTAACAACTTATGACATGGCTGGCAACGAGTACCCAATGGTTTGAAGACTTAGGTCACCAAGATTCATGTCCTCATTGGAGGCTGGAAAACTTTATGTCATGATCTTGGACTGGTTCGGAAGCAGGAATTCATGAAGGTTGCAGGTGTTCATTTTGCTAGGGGTATTATGAGAAAGATGTATTGCTTTTGGTTTCATTATTGTTCGTACGTATGTTCCGAGAGCCTGAAACTCAAACTGGCTTATGTTTACTGTAATTAATATATTTTATCCCAGCAAGATGGTTAAAATTAAAAGTCAGTAACAGTCTCCTTCAGTCAAAGTATATTATACAGGTTGTTTAGTTAGTTATAACAGATTCAGTCCAGAGACTAATATGTAATTTGGGCTCCATTATCAAGCAAAAAAGGTTCGATCAAGAAAAATCCCTTTAACTGTCTAGAAAATCCATTTCCCATTTCTCTTGAACCAAATTAATCTCCCAAAGAAACACTTTCCTTTCTCTTGCGATCAGAAGCACCATTGTGAAAGAAAACAACACTATCAGTCTATCAGGCATGGCTGATCATCATAATGAAGACAATGAAGTTCCAGCAGCTGTTCCCAATGTAGAGCATGCAGAAGATGAGGAAACAGAATTGCTAAGGCAAGAAGAAATTCTTTCAAATCAACAAATGCGAGAATATCTCAGATCACTTTTTCAAGAAACTGAAGTTGAAGCCATTGCTCCACAAGAACAACCACAGCAAGGTGCTGCACCAGAAAATGAAGATTTTGCAGCACTTTTTCAAGAAATGGAACCACAGCAAGAGAATGAAGATTTTGCAGCACTGTTTCAAGAAATTGAACCACAGCAAGAAAATGAAGATTTTGCAGCACTGTTTCAAGAAATTGAACCACAGCAAGTTGCTGCACCAGAACAACTACTAGAACAAGGCTCTTCCTCTGGAATTAACCCTTGTTATCAACAATCAGTCCAAGGCCTCCAAGAGTTTGGTCAGTTTCAAGAAACTGGAGTTGCTGCACCAAAACAACTAGAACAAGGCTCTTCCTCTGGAATTAACCCTTCTTATTATCCGCAATCAGTCCAAGGCCTCCAAGAGTTTGGTCAGTTTCAAGAAACTGAAGTTGCTGCACCAGCACAACTAGCACAAGGCTCCTCCTCTGGAATTAACAAGTATGTCCTTTCTTATCCCCGAGAATTTGCTCGATTACAAGAACGTGGAACCCAACATGCCCAAGAAGTCATTGCAGCACAGGGCATGCCTGAACAACAACAAGAACTTGAACAAAGTTGGAGCCTCCAAGTCTCACCTCAGTTTCACGAACCTGCAGCCCAAGAACATGCAGTCATGGCAGCACAGGACATGCCTCTGCCTCAACAACCGCAACAAGTAGAACTAGGAGGCCATGCCCCTCCTGACGTCCCCCCAAGCCTCCAAAACAAGATCACAAGGTGCAGCAAGCGTTTTGAGAAGCATTGGCATATAGTGATGTGACACGAACTACGCTGTACATGTGCAAAAAAGACGTGGAAAGCCACATCTTGCCATTGTTGGAGGCTGATGAATTTCGTAAACGAGGCATCCAGAACCAGGAGGTCACAGTGTATGATATTGATGGTGACGAGTACCCTATGCTATTCAAACGATGCGGATATGGTTTGTATTACCTTAATGGTGAACAATTGAGATTTTTCCTAGAACGTCATGTCGTGGGAAGGGGCCAACATTCCCTCACATTCTTGGCGTTCCGGAATGCCGAATCTGGACGCCTTTGCTTTTTCATCACTTCAAGGGAAGTTTGCAGGTAATCACGAAAGAATAAAGAGAAATCGTAGGTAGATATGGGATCGCTGCATGAAAGGGTGTACTAAATCAATGAGATTAGTTTAGGTTGGATTAGCAATAAGGTCCGTTTGATTAGGAAAGATGGTTCAGGAAATTGCTTTTGGTTTCGTCAATTAGTGTTCCTATTTTCAGAGTTTCTGCTTCATAATGCAGACTAGTACTGATGATCACTTCTTGCTTTCCGGTGCTGAGAAAGAAAGAATCTCAGTTTTACTTGTACTACTTGTCATGGCAAATTAAGAATCTCATTGTTGTTTGCTGAAATATTGAATTCTACCCTTCTCTAATTAGACCTCTCTGTCTATAACCCTGGTCTGATAACCAAAATCTCATGAAACCAAAATCTTTGGTGGTGGAGAGAGTCCATGGCAATCGACGCAAACTATTCAAGCACCTTGTGCAATATTTTGTTTTTGGAACCACACGTGAGAACTTAGAAACTGAAGTTGTGTTTCTCTCATGAAAAAAAGAAATACCCATGCTAAATCGTCTGTAAATTGGTAATGTAGCAGGACAAAAACGACATTAACTAGCTAGCCTTATTCACGAATTGACCCCACAGTCCGTTGTCTATTTGAAACTATGGATAAATTGTCAATTATTCCTTTTGCAATTGAGGACACATGCAGCCACAGTCCCGGACACCCAATGAATAAATTTGTAAAATCCTCTACTTTAATCACTTGTACTAAAAGAACTAATTTAATTTAGTGTAGGAATTTGGTTCCCATAAAAAAAAATAAAGAAAAACCATACAAATACAAAAACTACGTGGTTAGCCATTACAACTGCATAATTTATACAAAAACTTTTAAAGAGCCTATTTGGATGGAAAAATCTCCACCCAACCAGTCATCATTTTCTTTCCATTAAAAAATATATATATTATCAGTCTTTTTTTGTGGTCGACATATATGAATATCTGTCTGCCGAAGGCTTTTCTTTTCTCTTTTTCGTGGCAGTCAGTCCACTTCAAAGCCCCTAAGCGTAATATAGCCTCTTATCAAGGGTAGCACTGTAAACCACTACACCTATTATTGCTGCTTGTGCCGCCGATTTCGACGTGACCAAATTTAGATGTCAATAAAACAAGACGGCGACGGCGCGAAAGTATCAATCACCTGCAAGAGACCATTCCAGCTGTCCGGTGAATCCCTTCTGCAAGCCATTGTACACCGTACACCTCAATCATGGAAAATAAAGATAAGCAAATGTTTGGAAAACAAAATAAAACAGTCTATAATCACCGTACAGGAACAAAACCTGCGCGCGAATCACGTTCCTGACCTAACCGATCTACCCGCCCTTTCTACCGTAATTCATTTGGCGGTAAAACAACGAATTGACAATAATATCCTCATACAAAACGACAATCCCCGTATCTCTTTATCCATTACGACACAAATCCCTCCTCGGTCAACAAGTCAATGGTCTCCACCATTTTAAAGTTACAAAAGTACCCCTCCAGTTTCTCTCTTTATCCCCCACGACCGTCCTATCTGTCTCTTGTTGCCCAGCCTCCGCCTGTGTGTGGCTTCAGTTTTTTAGTTCCAACTTGGAAAAAAGCACTTTCGAAAATATTTTTTCTTTCTTTCTGAATTTATCGGATTTCGGATTCGGATCGAAAATTGGAACCTATAGCTCCGGTTCTATGATTTGAGAGACCCGATCCGTGGAATTCGGGCATGGAGCGGATCGTCGGCGGCAAGTACAAGCTCGGCCGCAAGATCGGCAGCGGATCGTTCGGTGAAATCTTCCTAGGTGAGTTTGTGGTTTAATCGGAACCGTTGATCATAGAAACAGCGACCGATCTCTGTAATTGTTAAATTCATTTTGCAGCTACACACACCGAGACGTTCGAGATCGTCGCCGTTAAGATTGTGAGCTCCTAATTATCTCTCTCTCTGTTTTTTCTTTCTTATTTTGGAATTTTTCAGTTTTATTAAGTATATATTACTGTTTAATTATGCATATGCAAATCCATTGTTAGAAATATGAAGTTTTCTTTCGGATTCTCTTCAAGCTTCGTGAACTCCTACTTACCAAAGAAGCAAATTTTTTAGTTTAATTACTAATGAAATTAACTAATTAGTCTGATTTTAATTTGTGGTGAGTGCAGGAGAACAGTAAAACAAAGCATCCCCAACTGCTTTACGAAGCCAAGTTATACAATATCCTTCAAGGAGGAAGTATGTGCTTCATTCGTTTATATTTGATTTATGTATAATTTTATGTGATTATTGGGTTAATCGTGTTGTATTAATTTAACTAGGTGGAATTCCGAACATAAAATGGTCCGGCATAGACGGCGAGGACAATGTGCTAGTTCTCGATTTGCTGGGACCAAGTCTTGAGGATTTGTTTGTGTATTGTGGGAGAAAGTTTTCACTCAAGACTGTCTTAATGTTGGCCGATCAAATGGTAACCATTATGGCGCTTACGGAGTGGAGCTCATGCATGCGCATATAGTTAGTTTGTTTTTCTACCTTTTCATTTTCAGAACATTTCAACTTTCTTTTTTTGAAGGGCAAATGATTTTCATTCTTATAGTTTATCTTCTTCATGTCATTGGATGTTGCACTTTTTATGTGTACTATCGTGTCAATTGACTAATTATTTCTTTCGTTTGATCTTGTTATTCAAGATTACGAGGATAGAGTTTGTGCACTCGAAAGGTTTTCTGCATAGAGACATAAAACCTGATAACTTCCTCATGGGTCTTAGTCGAAAAGCAAATCAGGTGCTGTATCTTCTTTGCCTTTTTCCTTTTAAGAACGTATTTCAACTTTAATTTCTTGGTTTTACGTCGTCATCAGTCTCCTTCTTGCATTTGTCTTGTCAGGTTTACATAATTGATTTTGGTCTTGCAAAAAGATATCGAGACTCCACAACCAATCGTCACATCCCTTACAGGTATTTCCAGTTCATGGCAATCTCATTTTCCCCCTCTCTGCTGAAAAGCTTAAGGAAAAATTGAGATATTCAAATTCAAATTTTGTATTGATTTATATTCTTCCTGTTACCCCTTACTGCATACAGGGAGAATAAAAACTTAACAGGAACTGCACGTTATGCAAGCTGCAATACTCATCTTGGAATTGGTAAGCTGCATGATGTTAAACCTTATTAGTTCGGTGGAATAAATACTCATTAACCTTATTGGTGTCTTGTTCTTAGAGCAAAGCCGACGTGATGATTTGGAGTCTCTTGGATATGTTCTTCTGTATTTTCTCAGAGGAAGGTACATAATCTGTTTCCAATCCTTTTTTTATAATAAATGATTCATGCCATCTTCTGTCTGTTCCCCTAATGATTACTTTTCTGTTTATAGCCTTCCGTGGCAGGGTTTAAAAGCTGCCACAAAAAAGCAAAAGTATGACAAAATTTGCGAGAAGAAGTTATCAACCCCTATTGAGGTGTGTGCCAACTACTTATGGGCACTTTGAAAGTTCTATATGGTGTCAACTGGTCTGACTGCTGTTTTCCATAGGTTCTATGCAAATCTCACCCGGTGGAGTTTGCGTCATATTTCCATTACTGCCACTCACAGACATTTGATCAGCGGCCTGATTATGGATTCTTAAAGCGCCTATTCCGTGATTTGTTTACTCGTGAAGGTAGTGCTGTTCAAACTCAATATATTTTTTCATCTGTTTTAAAGTTTTTTACATTGCATAGCCCCCTCTTAGCTTTAAATCAGTATGATTTCATATGTTGTATGATCTCCCGTTTAACTGAGTCCAATATGAAAAAGAATGCCATATGAATTGTATGTATTTCTTATGCTTAACTGGACATTTTAGAGCTATATTTTGATATGAATTTTATATTCTGTGGATGTTTTTTTTTTCTCCAAATGGCAGGATATGAATTTGATTACATATTTGATTGGACCATCATAAAGTACCAGCAGTCACAAAACAATAGAACTCAGTCTCAGTTATCCGTAAGTTTCATTGCTGTTCGGTCTTTTTAGATATTTTTAGTTGTAAAGTATTTCAGGATTGGGTTACCGCTGCACTTCTAATTTGAAAATCCACATGTTACAGCCAGTTCCTGGACGAAGCAACAGTCATGCAATGCCAGTGCGTGTAGATAATCATCAAGGTTAGATCTTGCTGATGGATTTTTGCATATCTCAGATAACTAACTTCTCTGATTTGAGTTTGACAGCAGCCCCTATTTTTGTCACAATTTTATTATTAGCATTCAACTTTGTATGTCGTCATGTAGTCTAGTTACACTTTATGAGAGATAGGGAGTTGATGTATTAACAAATATCAATTGATTTACAGAAATCACATTTTTCTTTGTAATTATAAGTGGCAGGAGGTGCTAGTGCTTCTTATCCAGCTGAGGTCACAGATCGAATTAGATCAAACAATGCCACTGGTCCTGGTGTTCGGATGCAATTTAAACCATCAACAGGCAGGAATTTGAATTATGATAATCCTCTTGAAAAGAATGTAAGTCATATTACTGTTGAACAAGTAAATAATTAATATTCCTTCCTTCCTGTGAGTTTTTAGATTTTCATTACCCTTGGATAAAAATTCCTTTTATAGATTTCAAATGAAGCATACCTGCCGTCTACTTCATTTTCCGGCACCTCAAGAAGGAATTCCACAAAACCTATTTTGCCCACTGAAGCTGCAAACAGTGGTCATGGGCATGGCAGTAAAGTAGGTCCTTCGAGTAGTTGGATTCAGTCACTGCAACGCATGTCTTCAGCCAAGTGACCAATATGGTAATTCATTGGATCCATACTTGAGTCATTATTTGGGTGGCTGCTTTCTTAATTGCAGCAAATACCTGACATATTAGCATCATTGTTGACTGGGTGTGGTCCACTGTGTTTTAACAACAGATTTGCTCCAGAAGATTCTAGCACATCTTTGAAGCTCTGCAGATGTATGGTGATTTAATGGTCAAATTTGCAATCTATTCATGAAGATCTTGGTGACGCGTCTTTGGAGACATTGAGTTAGTTCCTTCGTTGGTGCAAGCTTGTTATGTTTTTTTTCCTTAATGTGACTAAAAATGTGTTGGTTACGAAATACGGAATACCCAAAGCTTGGATTCTGTGCTGTACATAGATCTCATAAGTGTCCCAGCAATCTTGTATTTAAGTTTTCTTGTAACATGAATTATGTGTATGCTATTTTTTTCCCCGCTCTTGTTATTAGATAATAAGTTGTCTCTCTGCAGTTTGATTGTCGTTGACAGTGTTTCTCTATTTTAATATTCCTAAAAGTGGCTGTTGTGACGTTAAATTATATATTTTGAATGAAGAAGCATCATGGCCTGATTGGCTTTGAGAAAACTGTTTTTCTGTTGTGTCAAAAAGTCAGAATGGACAAGTGGTCAGAGGTCATGTTTGGAAAAGCTTCTATCTTTAGTTTTGAACTTATTATAAACTGTTGAAAACTAAGATAAAGGAACTGAAAATTTGTTTCTGACACTTTCACATGTTTTCAGCTGCCTTTTAAAAACTTATCTGAGAAGTTGAAAAACACAGAAAACAGTTGAGAGGCACTTATGATATACTAAGGTGCTATTGGCAGTTATGAAGGCTACTTTACCAAATTACTCCAATACCTATTCCACTCTCATCTATAATCAGGTATGCATCTCTCTCTCTCTCTCTCTCTCTCTCTCTCTCTCTCATAAAGGTTTCTATCTTAATTGTTCATTTCACCCACTATGCATTTTAATTGAACATATCTGATCTAACATCTGAGAAACAAGTCCTTATTTAATTGATGTCATTATAAAATATGTATATATTTGCATTATTGGTTCTTTTTTAGCCAAAGGAATCTCATGAACTCATTTCCCTTGGAAATCACTCAGGAGTGGCTCTGCTAGCTTACTGTTACTACATTCCAAGTAGTATGCGCTCAAGGGGATCAAGGCCAGTGTTCTCACCCCTGAACTTTGAGGTACGGTCGCCATCCAGGAGCCGAAGCCCTGGGGACATTACTAACTTATAGATGTTCTTTGACTGTCCAGGATTACCCAAGATTTTGTTTTTAGTAAAGATCTTTGATCTATGCCATCTATACCAATGCTGTGTTATTGTTACTTTTTATCTGCCAGAGGAATCCATTGATCAAGGGGATTACATATATGCCGATGGTGGTGCCATGCCCGTGCAGTTGCTCAAGTATCTCATGATATATATATATATATATATATATATATATATAGATATCTCCTACAGCTTTTAAATTGAGGAACATTCAACATATGCAATGCAATGTAGTACTGTCGTTTGTGATGGGTCTTCTGGTAAATGTATTAGTGTTGTCCCAGTTTGTTTTGTTTCGCCTCGCTTGAACGCAACTGTGAGGTTGTCAATAGAATAGAATGGGTCTGTAGGATGATTTCGGGTCGGGTGTGGATGCTCCAGCTCTTTGCTGGTGGAGAAGCTGTTTCAGTATCACGGGGGGTGAAAACGACATTGTCTATTTAGCCGTAAAAACCTTCAATATTAAGCAGTAGAAACCTTGTTTTCCTTAATCATATTGGTCGCCGGTCGGAAGGTGGAGATCAATGCAGAATTGTATGTAGAGTACGGAAATTAATTTACCCTTCACAAATTTGGTAACCACTATTGCATTGCATCATAACGTATATATGTACAGTATTAGAAGCAACTACAAGATTGGGACGGGACGTATTCCATTCTTTCGCCTGTATGATTCTTACAACACTTGACAAAATTGACACATGGTGTCAGGGTTCCCATTGATTCTTTCCAATGTAAGAGACGCACATCTGTGGCTACATTGTCAAGGTTCCCACCAAAAGTGCACCTATGCAGCCAACATTGTCCGAGTTACGCCTCCTTTTCGGATCAACACTCAACCCTGCTCCTCGTACATTACTAGGCTAAGTCATTTGCGGAACACTAAAATTGGTCTGTTGAATCCAGTTTTGCTGCCCGACACGCTGGAAGTGACATTCTCCACTTTTTTAAATCCAATCTGTAATCGTATGTTAAATGTCAGGTATACCAGGATCTGAACCAAATAGTTAGGGAAAATGCCCTAAAAATTATTGCCACTTCATCCTGAATTTGACCTATAAGAAGATTGTAACATACCTTGTCCAGAAGTAAGTCTTGAAAATATTCCGGATGGAATTTAAGATTTTTATAATTGGTTCTGGTTGTCTGCACAATGGGACAAAATATTTCTTTAGGCCTAATTTTAGTAAAGCAATGAAAATTTCAAGTCATAAAGTACTTAATCGAAAAACTTTCTGACTTGTTAACTGATTTAGTAGTTATTAAAAAGCTGTGAACTCAGAGCTGCAAAGAAAAAGGTTACCTCAGAAACTTTGTAATTATTTTCATATGACTTCCAAGGTTGAGGTTTTCCAACACAAAAATTCCACCCTGCTCACAAGAAGAAGAATTCCTCAAACTTTTTGCCCAAGGCCATCTTGTAACAAGGGAATGCTATAAATGAAGATTATCTTGAACTAAAATTCCAAGGTTAGTTGATAGCAGACAAGAAAAGAAGAACGGAATGGAAATGAATGGTAAAGCAACAGTTATAACAATTACCGGCTTTAGTAGCCTCCAAACCTTTGTAAATAATGTAATCAATCCATCATCACCCCAATTCAAATGAATCCATTTTGTTACACTCAAACTGTATTTCAGGAGAGAAATAAATATTACAAGCAAGCAACACAGTAAGGCTAAGTAAAATTGAACTAGCAAATGAGAGCTTGTAATTGCATATGAAAAGGCAAGCATCATGACGCAATTTTTCTCCCAAAATATATTAATAGAAACCCACTACAACTTCAATCTATAAGATAGGGGAAAGCGAGTCACTTTCACTAGAGTTCAATTATTACAGGCAGACTTATATCAACAATTCGAACTATATTTAACAGATAGAAGAAAGCTTTATATTTCAACTTCTGTGTAATTTCACAAACATATATGAGATCATGATTAGAATCTTACCGGCGTCAATGTCAACTCCAAGAATGCTCTGGCAGCAGAATTTTTTGGCTGTATATAAGTACATAAACATGTTAATACCACTGTGAGAACCACATACATAAATAAAGTATCTCAACGACAACTACAAAGAGGCCTAACTAGACAAAACTAAGAAATTCACTACATGTACCCTGACTGGGACTATGGAATTATATAAGCATTGATTACTTTCATTTGTTTAGGAAAAGAAGAAGAGACAATAAAGCATAATCAGAAAACTCGTAAAATAAATTTTCAAATATGATTTTAACTGAAAAGTAAGTACCAATTTGAATGGTCATAATTCTAGAATTGCAGACAATCCTTGCTATACTATTTATTTGAATTAAAAAAAAATATTATAGCCTTTCGGCTATACTCTTTTTTTGCATTTAAAATAGTATGACTTTACCTCTTTGACACGTGGCTTAGGCCATGGGCTGGACTTTTTATATATATAATAGTATAGCCGCAGGCTATACTATTTTTCTGAATTTAAAAAAATATAGTATATTACTCCCTTTTTTTTTTTTTTTTTTTCATTTAAAAAAA